>NC_092040.1:68192340-68340198 GCF_003086295.3 Arachis hypogaea | reverse complement strand
AAAGGAAAAGTGTGGCCAAAGAGGAGAGAAGCGTGCCGCATCACAATGGGGAAGCAACATTGCCCTCCACAAGGGCAGAATGCCCTCTAGGAGGGCAGCATTAGGTGACCAAGCAAGCATAGGCAACTCTGCCCTGCCCACTCCAAGGGCAGAGCACAAAATGGTGCCTTGGAGCCAAGAGAAGCAAACTCTGCCCTGCCCTTGTGGAGAGCAGAATCGGGCATCTCAAGGAAAGAAATCAAGAAAAAAAAGGTCACCCATGCATGCCACAAGGTTCGACAAAGAACCATGAGGAAGCCAAGCCTTGAGACCCACTACCGTGCCAAGAAGCCAAAAAAATAAAATAGCGTGTTTGCACTCTCCCAGGATCGAACCCGAGACGTGAAGGAAGGACCCTGCCCTGCCTTGGCGCGGGCAGGGCAGCAATTGAACTAGGCGCACCAATTTTGAAATCTGGCGCACCAACTTTGCTTCCTGGCGCACCAATTTCCTCGTCCTGGCGCATCTGGCGCGCAGTTCCTTCCCTGGCGCACCCCCGTCCTGCCCTGCCCTGGCGCGAGCAGGGTAGCGTTTAGCGTCCCACGCACCAAACACTCTTCCTGCGCACCAAATTTCCTTTTGGCAGCCCATCCGCACGCACGCCTCACATCCTGGCGCATCAGCTTTCCCGCCCTGCCCTTGGCACGGCAGGGCAGCCTCTGCGCACCAACCTCGCACCAGACGCGCACCAACTCGCACCAAAACGCACCATGGTCGCACCAATTGCTAGCACCAAGCATCAATTTTCTGCCCTGCCCTCCACAAGGGCAGGGCAGCCTCCTGGGAGTGAATCTTTTTGGGCCAAAATTCAAATTAAAATTTCTTTTGAACTCATTTCTTCACCAATTCAAAAGCCCATCCAAATCCCATTACCAAGATAGAAAGTGTAAAATAGGACTTAGTTTGATGTAATTAGGACTTTAGCTACCTTTACTTTGAGCTTTGAATTTTTACTCTTATTTTTGAGAGCTTTTGAATTTCCTTTGTCTTTGAGCTTTCTTGAGAGACTTGTCCGAGAACTAAGAGGATCAAGGGAGAATTGAATGATCTCCTTCCCTCATTTCCCTTGGGCAATTCTACTCTTCTGTTTTCTGAGTTGTGGGTGTGTGAAATTGGGGAAATTCTGTCCCAATTCCCATTCAAGCTCTTGGCATTTTGTTTTCTGCATAATTGAATTCTAAATCTGTTCTTCTACTGCTTCATCTTTAATTTTCTGGCCAATTGCTTAGATAATTTAGATCTGGGAAGGAAATTGGGCTTTAAGGCTCTGCTACCTAAGCCCTTGGGATCCTGAGATCACTACTCATTTTGGGTCTTCTGTGAACCTCTGCTACATTTTATTTCAATTCTGTTTGAATGCTTATTGCTTCTGATTTACTTTCTGCTCAACCATTTACTGCAATTTACTTCTTCTTTGTTTAGATCCTGCAATCCCATTCCTCAATCCCTTTTATATTCAAGCCATTTATCTTCTTGCATTTAAGTTACTGCATTTAGTTTTGCTTTAAGTTTCAGTCATTTACTTTCTTGCTCTTTAAGATTCTGCACATTTACAATTCTGTTCTTCAATTTACTGCACTCTTCCTTCCCCTTTACATTTATGTCATTTACTTCTGTTAAACACAAATCACTCAACTAAACTTGATTCGCTTGACTAAATCACCCACTAAACTAAAATTGCTCAATCCTTCAATCCTGTGGGATCGACCTCACTCATGTGAGTTATTATTACTTGATGCGACCCGGTACACTTCGGTGAGTTTTGTGTTGGATGTTTTCCCACATCAAGTTTTTGGCGCCGTTGCCGGGGATTGAAATAGATTGACAATGATTAAGTGAAGTGGAGGTCTAGATTAAGCATTTTTTTCTGTTATTCTAATTCTCACTAACACACTAACTGTTTGAATTTTTGCTTAAACTAACTAAACCTTCATTCTAGCTATAGATTGAAGTTGCATTAGCTTTCTGGGTTTGTGTGTTTATTGCTGTGTGTTTGTATGTCAGGTATAGGGAGATCCTCTCCTATCATCTCTGAAATTGATCCAAGGACTCTTCGGAGAATAAGAAGAGCTGAAAGAGGGAAGTACATTGTTGGAGAAGAAGAAGAATCTGAGGAGGAATTCCAAGACATGGAAGGAGATACCAATCAACCAGGAGGAGAAGGAACCAACAATAATCAACAACAGAGAAGAGTTTTGGCTTCATACACATTTGCAAATGCCAAGCATTGTGGGAGTAGCATTCTTCCTCCCAATGTCAATGCAAACAACTTTGAACTCAAGCCACAACTCATAACTCTGGTTCAAAACAATTGTTCTTTTGGAGGAGGGCCTTTGGAGGATCCAAACCAACATTTGTCTACTTTCCTGAGAATTTGTGACACAGTGAAAACAAATGGTGTGCCCCCTGATAGCTACAAGTTGCTACTCTTCCCATTCTCTCTCAGGGATAAAGCAACTCAATGGCTAGAGACTTTTCCAAAAGAAAGCATCAACACTTGGGATGACTTAGTGAGCAAGTTTCTTGCCAAATTCTACCCCCCTCAAAGAGTCCTAAGGTTGAAGACAGAGGTTCAAACATTCACTCAAATGGAGGCCGAGAACTTATATGAAGCATGGGAGAGATATAAGGCTCTATTGAGGAAGTGTCCACCAGAGATGTTCACTGAGTGGGACAAGTTACAGAACTTCTATGAGGGACTCACTCTTAAAGCTCAAGAAGCTCTTGATCACTCTGCCGGAGGTTCTCTACAACTCATGAAGACCACAGAGGAAGCTCAAAACCTCATTGAGATGGTGGCCAACAACCAATATTTCTTTGCTCATCAAAGACAACGCCAACCATCACAGAGAAGAGGAGTCATGGAGTTGGAAGTAGTTGATTCAATCTTAGCTCAGAACAAGATGATGCAGCAGCAGATTCAACAACAATTTGAACAAATGGCTAAGAGAATTGATGGTTTGCAGTGGCAGCAGTGAGCACCACAAGCCAACCTCCAACCACTTGGATGCAAAGTGAAGAAACTCAAGAAGAGCAACAACAAGAGCAAGTCCAATACATGCACAACCAAAATCCTGGAACAAATGAAGTTTATGGTGATACCTACAATCCATCTTGGAAGAACCATCCCAACCTCAGATGGGGAGATAACCATGCTCAAAACCAACAACCATGGCAAAGAAACACAGGCCAAAACAATTGAAAAAACACAAACCACAACCCCCAGCCAAACACTAACCAAAACTCATACAGAAAACCACAAAACAACTACCCAAATTCTAACCAATACCCACCCAATAACCACCCAACTAACCAAAACACTTATCTTCATCCATCAACACCCCAAAACCAACCCATCACACAAGACTCACAGAGAATTACCAATCTAGAGATACTCATGGAGAAACTAATGAAGAGCCAAGAATTAACAACCAAGAATCAAGAAGCCTCCATGAAGAACCTAGAGAGGCAGATTGGACAAATCTCCAAGAAGATCTCTGTTGAGAAGCCATCAAGTTCACTACCTAGTGGCACTATTCCCAACCCAAAAGAAGAATGCAAGGTTGTGCAACTAAGAAGTGGAAGAGTGTTAGTGGATGGCAACCAAGGAGCAACAAAGAAGCTTATGGAAAATGACACTAAGCCAACGAAGAATGATGAAACCATCAACAAAGACAAGAAAAGCAAGAATGTTCCAGAAAAGCTCACAGAGGAAGATAACAAACCACAGAATTTGAAGAAAGGAAAGGAGATCTTGGAGGAACCAATTCCAAAACAGCATCAAGTGGAGAAGAGCTCAACACCACCTCTACCTTATCCACAAAGATTTCACAAGGAAACAAAGGACCAGCACTTCCACAAATTTCTTGAGACTTTCAAGAAGTTAGAGATTAACATACCTTTGCAGAGGCTTTGGAGCAAATGCTCCTGTATGCTAAGTTTCTAAAAGAGCTCATCAACAAGAAAAGGGATTGGAATGAGAAGGAAACTGTGATGCTCAGTGAAGAATACAGTGCCCTCATTAAAAAGGGACTCCCTCCCAAGCTTGAGGACCCTGGAGGTTTCTTCTTACCATGCACTATTGGGAACTTGCTCATTAACAAAGGGATGTGCGATCTAGGAGCAAGCATAAATCTAATCCCATATTCTCTAGTGAAAAAGCTTGGCATAGAAGAGGTGAAATCAACAGAGATGACTTTGGAATTGGTGGATCAATCAATAGTCTATCCTAAGGGGCTGATTGAGAACCTCTTAGTTAAGGTTGGCAAGTTCATCTATCCTGCAGACTTTGTGATCTTGGATTCTTCAGAAAATGGAAATGACTCCATAATACTTGGTCGACCATTTTTGGCCACTGCTAGAGCCATTGTGGACATAGAGCAAGGAGAGTTAACCCTTAGGATGCATGAGGAGAGCATCATTCTGAAAGTCTTCCCAGAATCACAAAGGGATGAAGAAACAAGCAAAATGAGTGATGATCTCCTTCCAAAGCAATCAACTGAAAAGAAAGTGGAACAGATAAACAAACAGAGGCAAGAAGAAAAGGGGATTCACAAGGAAGCAGGGGTGATCAGCAAGAAGGAAGGCATCACAACTCAAGTAACTGTCAAGAAAGGAAGATCAACAAGCAAGAAAAAGGTGAAGAGCAAGAAAAAGGCTCACAAAGGGTGGAAGAACAAGAAAATCCCAACTGAAGGATTCTCTAAGGGTGATAAGGTGCAATTAATATACCAACAGCAGGGAGCAGAAGATTATTACACTGTCAACCAAATTCTTTCTCTTGAGCATATGGAAATTGAGCATCAAAGCACACAGAGAAAGCTAACAGTGAGAGGTGACAAATTGAGACATCACCAATATCAACCACCTTAAAGGGAGGTCAATGTCAAGCTAATGACAATAAAAGAGCGCTTCATGGGAGGCAACCCATGGTTTAGGATTTCTGTCTTCTCCTTTATTTAATAAGCTATGATTATCCTAAATATGGTTTTGAATTTTCATGCCTGGTAAATGCATATGTCATTTTGAAGCACATGGCAAACTTCTAAGTTTGGTGTACCTTAAGGTACACCCAAATTCAATGTTCAAAGAAGAATATTGTCTTTTAGAGCATATGCATAAGTCTTTTGATAAAACATATGACCAAACACTAAGTTTGGTGTCCGCATATGCAACAAGGTTCAGAGGATCATTTTCCAAGCATGGACTCAAAACCATACAGATAAGGGATCATACATCAATTTGTTTTAAAAATGCATCAATTGTGAAAACGGTTTGCATTGTTAAGCCGCCCCCTTAATAAAAGACAAGTTTGGTGTACACCAACTTCTAACATTTTATTTAAGGACACAATTGAGCACAAAAAAATTTTAATAACTATTAAACAAACCAAAACAATCTATTTTATTATTGCAAATAAGTTTGCCACGGTTATATTATATTCTTATCTTGCTGTTTTGATTTATGTAGGAGAAAAAGGGTAAGACAAACACAAGGAGGGGCCACGGCTAGGAGGAGCTATGTGAAGGAGGTCACATGTGCCTAGAAGAACGTGCTCATGGGGAACAAAATTTGCATGCATGCAACATTGGACACCGAAGTGCATGCAGCCAATGGGAGGAGAATCCTCGTCAAGCCTTAACCATGCATGCAAGCCGTCCATCTCATGCATTCTTTGAATGAACAAACCAATCTCAGCCCTTCATGAACACTCAAGATCCCCTCCTCATTCATTCATTGTGGTTTTGCTGAAAAGTTTGGAAACATGGCCTATAAATAGCCGTTGCATCAACACGGCACCCCATTCCTATTCAAGCTACTCTCATATGAAACCACACCCTATTCCATTTCCAAAGCCAACATATTTCGTCCTTACCTCACACATCAAAACCGAACCAAAGTTCACCCCAAACACAACACATATTTCTTCTACTCTTACTTCCTCTTTCTTTTCACTTTAATTTTCAATGGCCTCCTCAAGCTCAAAAAGAAGGCCAGGAAAAGAACCTATGGTGACCGAACCTCCACAGTTTGATGCACGCAAGTTTAGATCCCAATTCCATGAAGGGAGATATCATAGGTTCATGGTGGCAAAGAATGTTATCTATGAAAAAGGCCTTGATTTGAAGGAAGGAGAATACCCCATTATGAGGCAGATTACTAGAGAAAGAAGGTGGGAACTCTTGTGTGCTCCTCTGACTGACATCAGTGCAGTAATGATTAGGGAGTTCTATGCAAATGCTGCCAAAGAAAACAAAAATAGTGCTCCTTACACAAGCTATGTCAGAGGGGTTGAAGTGAGTTTTAGCCCAGCTGCCATCACAAGAGCTCTCAAGTTGAGAACTATAACCTATCCAGAACTTAGTTATGAGGATAGATTGCAACGGGAGAATAATCCTGATGAGATCCTGCAAGGGATATGCATGGAAAATACAGATTGGGAAAGAGATTCAAAGGGGGTTCCAAGTCACATAAGGAGGATAAATCTTACTCCTGTGGCTAAAGGATGGTTTGAAATAGTGAGGAGATCTATCCTTCCTACTGGAAATGCCTCTTGGGTCACAATCAAACGAGCACTATTGACACATTGCATCTTGCATGGAGGTGAGATCAATGTTGCACAACTCATAGCCGACAGTATTCAAGAAATGGCCGATAGCACAAGCAAGTCAAAAGGTCTTGGACATCCAAGCACCATCCTACGGCTATGTAACAGAGCTAATGTAATCTTTGAAGATGAGGACACAACAAAGGTGAAAGTAGGAAAAGGAATTACTAAGAAGAGCATGGAGGGAATTAATGAAGAAGAAGATCAAGAAGGGGTAGTAGCTCCTAGACAAAGGAGAGCACAAAGAGAGGAAGGACGAAATCAAGCTTATGAGGCCATTGATATGAGCCAATTGCAAAGATCAATTGATGAATTATCTCAGCAGCTCATGCAGGCTCAACAAGGTCAAAACCCACTTATGCAGGCCGAACAAGGCCAAAATCAAGAGGGCCAAGAGAAATATCTAGAGCCCCACCCTGCATTCATGGAGTAATTCTTGAAAGAAAAAGAAGAACGAGAAGCTTGGCAGCATCAAATGGAGGAGAAACAAGAGAGATGGCAACAACAAATGATGACTCAGCAGCAAGAATTTCAAGCACAGATCCTTGAAGGGCAAAAAGAGCAATACAAAGAATTCAAGGAATCATATGATAAGCTGTATTTTAGTCAAGCTAAAGCAGAGGAGTATAGTCACAACCTGTATCAATGTAAGAATGTTCATCATACCTTGGGAGAAGTTAGACACGTACAAAGAATGGAGTATGATGAAAACATGCAAGCAAGGTTGGAGTACTTGACCCACAATTTGCCAACACTCAATCCTGAGATCAAGCCATTTGAGCAATACCCTGAATTCTTAGCCAAACAACAAGCAAAGTCTCGTCAATACACTCAGTCAACCTTTAACACATTGGAGACTTTTGGGCTCAAAGGACTCATAGATTCTGTTTGGGCTAGAAGATGTCCTAGTGAAGAGATTCGAGACTACTCCAAGACAGGGAAAAGAAAGAAGAAGAAGGGAGAATCAAGCAGCAGCCATGACCATTAGAAGGTGGCAAAGTTCTTTCATACTTCCTCTTTCATGTCTCTAATAAGGAGATGCATGTCTGAAACATGATATGCCTCCATCATCTGTTTCTTTTACTTTATGCATTTTCTGTTCTTTGCTTTTCATTTTAGTTAGTCAATAATTAGCTAGAAAAATGATAAGTATGCATAATGCTTGTATCCATCACTTAGCTTTAAATAGTGCTTGTTTCCCATATGCTTAAATAAAAGAGTTTGGTTAGAATTGAAAAGTAAAATATCCAATGTTGCATGAGTGTGAATGGAAGTTGGTGGTGGCATATGTGTTTGATTAAATGCATAACTCATGAAATAAGTGTTGCATAATATCATTCTCATTCAATTGTGAGTTAGCTTGCTGTCATAAAAACTCATATCAAGAATGAAATACCCTTGGTAACAAAAACAGAAAGAAAAGGAAGAAAGAAAAAGCCAAAATGGCAAGAAAAACAAAGAATAAAGGTTGGACACCAATGGCTTGAACCTTAGGACAAATGTCTGTGGTGTTCTTGTACTGAGACCTGCTTGGATGAGTAAATTCTAAGGGGTATTTTGAAACCCGGTCACTTAGATCAACTGATTTGGGATGGCCAATTGAAAATCCACAATAAAGAGCAACTCAGATACAAAGCACTTAGTGATCCAAAGAGATGCTGGGCATCAATGATCCTAGGAAGAATTAGTGAGCTAAGTGTCTGTGGTGGAAAGATGTTGAGCAAAAGAAAAGAAAATAAAGCCAAAGGCTATGCCGCAGCATTTGACACCCAACCTCTAAAAGAACAATAAGCTTGTTAAAGCATTATAAGCCAAGAAGAGTTACCAAGGGAGTAATCAAAAGAAGAGTCTTATAACAGCAAGTTTAGCAAACCTTTGATGCAAAATGTGTATTATGCAGCAACAACAATAAATGAGTTGTCATTATCTGCATAAATGCCCCATAGATCAAGTTCTGCTATCTGCATAATAAGGATATGCATTCTTTTCTTATTCATTTCATTTACTCTTAGTTTTGATGCTTGCTTGGGGACAAGCAAGGTTTAAGTTTGGTGTTGTGATGACAAGTCATCATATACCCATTTTTCAAGCTAATTTCACTTGTTTTGTTAGCATTTATGCACTTTCTTGCATCCTAAGTAAGTGATTTGGAGTGAAAATGCATAACTTCTTTAAATCAAGCAACCACCATGAATTTAATGTTAATCATTGAGGTTTGAGCTAATTTTAATTGCATTTTAATTGATTTATAAGCCTCTTGAATTTAGTGATACTTTGAGTGGTTGTTTGGTTTATTATAGGTGAAGAAAAGAAAAGAAAATGAAAAGCGTGGCCGAAGAAGCGTGACACAAGAAAAGGAAAGCGTGGCCAAAGAGGAGAGAAGCGTGCCGCATCACAATGGGGAAGCAACATTGCCCTCCACAAGGGCAGAATGCCCTCTAGGAGGGCAGCATTAGGTGACCAAGCAAGCATAGGCAACTCTGCCCTGCCCACTCCAAGGGCAGAGCACAAAATGGTGCCTTGGAGCCAAGAGAAGCAAACTCTGCCCTGCCCTTGTGGAGAGCAGAATCGGGCATCTCAAGGAAAGAAATCAAGAAAAAAAGGTCACCCATGCATGCCACAAGGTTCGAACAAAGAACCATGAGGAAGCCAAGCCTTGAGACCCACTACCGTGCCAAGAAGCCAAAAAAATAAAATAGCGTGTTTGCACTCTCCCAGGATCGAACCCGAGACGTGAAGGAAGGACCTGCCCTGCCCTTGGCGCGGGCAGGGCAGCAATTGAACTAGGCGCACCAATTTTGAAATCTGGCGCACCAACTTTGCTTCCTGGCGCACCAATTTCCTCGTCCTGGCAGCATCTGGCGCGCACGTTCCTTCCCTGGCGCACCAACCCGTTCCTGCCCTGCCCTTGGCGCGAGCAGGGCAGCGTTTAGCGTCCCACGCACCAAACACTCTTCCTGGCGCACCAAATTTCCTTTTGGCAGCACCATCCGCACGCACGCCTCACATCCTGGCGCATCAGCTTTCCCGCCCTGCCCTTGGCACGGGCAGGGCAGCCTCTGGCGCACCAACCTCGCACCAGACGCGCACCAACTCGCACCAAAACGCACCATGGTCGCACCAATTGCTAGCACCAAGCATCAATTTTCTGCCCTGCCCTCCACAAGGGCAGGGCAGCCTCCTGGGAGTGAATCTTTTTGGGCCAAAATTCAAATTCAAATTTCTTTTGAACTCATTTCTTCACCAATTCAAAAGCCCATCCAAATCCCATTATCCAAGAATAGAAAGTGTATAAATAGGACTTAGTTTGATGTAATTAGGACTTTTAGCTACCTTTACTTTGAGCTTTGAATTTTTACTCTTATTTTTGAGAGCTTTTGAATTTCCTTTGTCTTTGAGCTTTCTTGAGAGACTTGTCCGAGAACTAAGAGGATCAAGGGAGAATTGAATGATCTCCTTCCTCATTTCCCTTGGGCAATTCTACTCTTCTGTTTTCTGAGTTGTGGGTGTGTGAAATTGGGGAAATTCTGTCCCAATTCCCATTCAAGCTCTTGGCATTTTGTTTTCTGCATAATTGAATTCTAAATCTGTTCTTCTACTGCTTCATCTTTAATTTTCTGCCAATTGCTTAGATAATTTAGATCTGGGAAGGAAATTGGGCTTTAGGCTCTGCTACCTAAGCCCTTGGGATCCTGAGATCACTACTCATTTTGGGTTCTTCTGTGAACCTCTGCTACATTTTATTTCAATTCTGTTTGAATGCTTATTGCTTCTGATTTACTTTCTGCTCAACCATTTACTGCAATTTACTTCTTCTTTGTTTAGATCCTGCAATCCCATTCCTCAATCCCTTTTATATTCAAGCCATTTATCTTTCTTGCCATTTAAGTTACTGCAATTTAAGTTTCTTGCACTTTAAGTTTCAGTCATTTACTTTCTTGCTCTTTAAGATTCTGCACATTTACAATTCTGTTCTTCAATTTACTGCACTCTTCCCTTCCCCCTTTACATTTAATGTCATTTACTTTCTGTTAAACACAAATCACTCAACTAAAACTTGATTCGCTTGACTAAATCACCCACTAAACTAAAATTGCTCAATCCTTCAATCCCTGTGGGATCGACCTCACTCATGTGAGTTATTATTACTTGATGCGACCCGGTACACTTGCCGGTGAGTTTTGTGTTGGATCGTTTTCCACACATCAATACTAACTCAGCACTTTCTTCACAACTTCGCATCACTAACCAGCAAGTGTACTGGGTCGTCCAAGTTATAAACCTTACGTGAGTAAGGGTCGATCCTACAGAGATTGTTGGTATGAAGCAAGCTATGGTCATCTTGTAAATCTCAGTCAGGCGGATAATAAATGGTTATGGAGCTTTCGAATAATAATAATAAATAAACAGAAAATAAAGATAGAAATACTTATATAGATCATTGGTGAGAATTTCAGATAAGTGCATAGAGATGCTTGTTCCTGTTGGATCTCTGCTTTCCTACTGCCTTCCTTCAATCCTTCTTACTCATTTCCACGGCAAGCTATATGTAGGGCATCACCGTTGTCGATGGCTACATCCCATCCTCTTAGTGAAAAAGGTCCAAATGCTCTGTCACGGCACGGCTAATCATCTGTCGGTTCTCGATCATGTCGGAATAGAATCCATTGATTCTTTTGCATTTGTCATCACGCCCAACAATCGCGAGTTTGAAGCTCATCACAGTCATTCAATCCCAGAATCCTACTCGGAATACCACAGACAAGGTTTAGACTTTTCAGATTCTCATGAATGCCGCCATCAATTCTAGCTTATACCACGAAGACTCTGATCTCACGAAATGGAAGGCTCGAGTCAGGCGAGGGCAACCATGCGTCGTGCATCGGGAATCCAAAAGATACACAATCTAGCTCTCGCTTGTAGAACGGAGGTGGTTGTCAGGCACGCGTTCATAAGGATGGATGATGATGAGTATCACGGATCATCACATCCATCAGATTGAAGTACGAATGGTATCTTAGAACAGGAATAAATTGAATTGAATAGAAAATAGTAATAATTGCATTAAAACTCGAGGTACAGCAGAGCTCCACACCTTTAATCTATGGTGTGTAGAAACTCCACTGTTAAAAATACATAAGTGATGGTCCAGGCATGGTCGAATGGCCAGCCCCCACAATGTGATCAAAAGACCAAATGGTCAAAAGACTAGAAAGCCAAAGACTCTGAATACAATAGTAAAATGTCCTATTTATACTAGACTAGCTACTAGGGTTTACAAAAATAAGTAATTGATGCAGAAATCCACTTCCGGGGCCCACTTGGTGTGTGCTTGGGCTGAGCTTGAACTTTACACGTGCAGAGGCTTCTCTTGGAGTTGAACGCCAAGTTGTAACATATTTTTGGCGTTCAACTCTGGTTCGTGACGTGTTTCTGGCGTTTGACTCCAGAATGCAGCATGGAACTGGTGTTGAGTGCCAGTTTGCGTCATCTAATCTCGAACAAAGTATAGACTATTATATATTGCTGGAAAGCTCTGGATGTCTAATTTTCAACGCCGTTGAGAGCGCGCCATTTAAAGTTCTGTAGCTCCATAAAATCCATTTCGAGTGCAGGGAGGTCAGAATCCAACAACATCAGCAGTCCTTTGTCAGCCTTCTTATCAGAGTTTTGCTCAGGTCCCTCAATTTCAGCCAGAAAATACCTGAAATCACAGAAAACACACAAACTCATAGTAAAGTCTAGAAATGTGAATTTAGCATAAAAACTAATGAAAACATCCCTAAAGGTAGCTAGATCCTACTAAAAACTACCTAAAAACAATGCAAAAAAGTGTATAAATTATCCGCTCATCACAACACCAAACTTAAATTATTGCTTGTCCCCAAGCAACTAAAAATTAATTAGGATAAAAAGAAGAGAATATACTATAAATCCCAAAATATCAATGAATATTAATTCTAATTAGATGAGCGGGACTTGTAGCTTTTTGCTTCTGAACAGTTTTTGCATCTCACTTTTTCCTTTGAAGTTTAGAATGATTGGCATCTATGGGAACTTAGAATTTCAGATAGTGTTATTGATTATCCTAGTTAAGTATGTTGATTCTTGAACACAGCTACTTTTATGAGTCTTGGTCGTGGCCCTAAGCACTTTGTTTTCCCGTATTACCACCGGATACATAAATGCCACAGATACATGACTGGTTGAACCTTTTAAGATTGTGACTTAGCTTTGCTAAAGTCCCCAGTTAGAGGTGTCCAGAGCTCTTAAGCACACTCTTTTTGCTTTGGATCATGACTTTAACCACTCAGTCTCAAGCTTTTCACTTGGACCTGCATGCCACAAGCACATGGTTAGGGACAGCTTGATTTAGCAACTTAGGCCTGGATTTTATTTCCTTGGGCCCTCCTATCCATTGATGCTCAAAGCCTTGGATCCTTTTTACCCTTGCCTTTTGGTTTTAAGGGCTATTGGCTTTTTCTGCTTGCTTTTTCTTTTTCTTTCTATTTATTTTTTTTTGCAAGCTTTTGTTTTTCACTGCTTTTTCTTGCTTCAAGAATCAATTTTATGATTTTTCAGATCATCAATAACATTTCTCTTGTTCATCATTCTTTCAAGAGCCAACAATTTTAACATTCATAAACAACAAGATAAAAAATATGCACTGTTCAAGCATTCATTTAGAGAACAAAAAGTATTGTCACCACATCAATATAATTAAACTAAATTCAAGGATAAATTCGAAACTCATGTACTTCTTGTTCTTTTGTATTAAAAACATTTTTCATTTAAGAAATGTGAAGGATTCATGGAATTATTCATAGCCTTAAGACATAGTTACTAAATACTAATGATCATGAGGTAAAGACACAAACATAGACAAACATGAAGCATAAAAATCGAAAAACAGAGATAAGAACAAGGAGTAAGTCCACCTTAGTGGCGTCTTCTTCTTGAAGGACCAATGATGTCCTTGAGCTCTTCTATGTCCCTTCCTTGCCTTTGTTGCTCATCCCTCATTGCTCTTTGATCTTCTCTAATCTCATGGAGAATGATGGAGTGCTCTTGATGTTCCACCCTTAATTGATCCATGTTATAACTCAAGTCTTCTAGAGAAGTGTTGAATTCTTTCCAATAGTTATTTGGAGGAAAATACATCCCTTGAGGCATCTTAGGGATTTCTTGATGATGAGATTCCTCATGCATCTCTTGAGATCCATGGATGGCCTTTCTTGTTTGCTCCATCCTCTTCTTAGTGATAGGCTTGTCCTCTTCAATGAGGATGTCTCCTTCTATGATAACTCCAGCTGAGTAGCATAGATGGTAGATAAGATGAGGAAAAGCTAGCCTTGCCATGGTGGAGGACTTTTCAGCTATTTTGTAGAATTCAAGGGAGATGACTTCATGAACTTCTACTTCCTCTCCATTCATGATGCTATGAATCATGATGGCCCGATCCACAGTAACTTCGGATCGGTTGCTAGTGGGAATGATGGAGCGTTGGATGAACTCCAACCATCCTCTAGCCACAAGCTTGAGGTCCAGTCTTCTTAATTGAACCGGCTTGCCTTTGGAGTCTCTTTTCCATTGAGCTCCTTTAACACATATGTCCATAAGGACTTGGTCCAACCTTTGATCAAAGTTGACCCTTCTAGTGTAGGGGCGTTCATCTCCTTGCATCATGGGTAAGTTGAATGCCAACCTCACATTTTCTGGACTAAAATCTAAGTATTTCCCCCGAACCATTGTAAGATAGTTCTTTGGATTCGGGTTCATACTTTGATCATGGTTGATGAGGTGCAGAAGCTGGTGAATTAAAAATTTATTAAAATGGTTACGTTGCAGGTATAGTTCTTAACTCGCCAAAAATCTGCCTATCAATTTAGAAATATGTCACTGAAAGTTTAAATTAAAATTACCGGGAGTTTTAAGTCCCAGGTCGTCTCCTAACGAGTCGCAGAAAAATGTGCTGTTTTATTAATAAGATATTCCAAAAAGAGTTTAGCTAAGTAAATTGGGATTCAAATTGAGGAATTTTAATTAATAAAAATAAGAGGCCTTGACTGGGAATTGATTGGTTAGAATCTCTATCATTGATGGTGTGATTGTAAGATTAATTTATAATTAATAGTTGTTCTGTTTGGTTATCCCTTATTAGGTAAGAGAAAGTCAAACAAGTGGAAATGCTAGATCTGTTCACAAGTTGCAACCCACTTAGTTCAAAGGGATTGGCGTCGGTGACAGGATAGCAATCCAACATTTAACCCAATTACAAATTTTTCTTTCAATCCTTCCAACTCAAGAGTTCCTTTTAATCAACTCCCCATCAACTAATGAAACTGATCATGCATTGTAAATAAAGAATCCATGGCACATGAAAGGGAATTAAAAGAAGACATGATTATTGGAATGGAATTTAAATTAAAAAGAAATAATCCTTGCATTAATTAATCATAAAAATATCTGAATGACAAATTGAACATAACAAAGAACATGGAAGAATAAAACCAAGTTAAGAGAACAAACTAGAGTGATGAAGTCTCGATGAGGAAAATAACTCTTCTCAATGTTCCAATGCTAAGATCAATTGAAAATTAAAATTCTAAAAACTAGAGAGAAAAACCTAAGAGAGTGAAAAACTAGATCTAAAACTACTCAATGAATGTGTCTCTTGTTTCTGCATATTCTCTGACTCTAGTCTGCTGTTCCGGGCCGAAAACTGGGCCGAAATAGGGTCCAAAGTCGCTGGTTTTAGATTCTGCAGTTTATGTAGATCGCGCATGTCACGCGATCGCGTCGTCTATGCGGACGCGTCGCTGGCGCTTTTCCTCTTCACGCATTCGCATCGTCCACGCTACCGCGTTGCTTGTGCTTTCCAATCCGTGCGGCCGCTCAAGCCATGCGGCTGCGTCACTTCAATTTGTGCTCCTTCGCGCGGTCGCGTGAGCCATGCGACCGTGTCACTTTTCGCTGGTTATCTCCTCAAACTCTTGTGTTCCTTCCATTTTTGCTAGCTCCCTCTCCAATCTCCGTCTCATTTATGCCCTATAAAGCCTGAAAAGCATGACAAACCGATTATGGCATCGAATGGAATAAAGAAGAATTAAAATTAAATAATTAAAGTCTTTAGGAAGCAATTTTCAAACATGTAATAAATTCAAGAAGGAAATCTAAATGCATGGTAAATTGATGAATAAGTGGGTAAGGATCACGACAAAACCACACAATTAAACACAATATAAACTATAAAATAGTGGTTTATCAACATCCCCACACTTAAACATTAGCATGTCCTCATGCTAAATTGAAGGAGACAATGAAATAAGTATGAACATGCAGAAACTCATGAAATGCAATGCAATCCTACATACATAAATAAATGCAACTATATGATTATTATCCACTTGATCAAAAGTAAATAAGCCCTTCAAAACAATTACAAATCAAATTCCACTAATTCTATCATCATATAATAAAACCGATAAAAGTGCAAGAAGATAGCTTATGAAGGCTGGAAACATGAAAATTCAAGCATTGAACCCTCACTGATAATGTATGTACGCTCTAATCTCTAATGTATAGGGTAATCACTCTATTCTTCTCTAGTCATGCTTTTTAACTTTTGTTTTTCTCCTAACCAATCAACAACAGTTAATATACCAATGCAAACATCATGAGGTCTTTTCAGGGTTGTAATGGGGCCAAGGTGCAGGTAAGGATATACATATGGCTAAGTGAGCTTTATAAATTGAATCTTTAATTAACCTAAACTCTCACCTAATATACATATATTCTATATACTTTTAAATTCATGCTTAGTTACCCATAATTCCCTTTTTCAACCCATACTCATGTTTCAACCTTGTATTTTAACTCTATCATATGTGCATTGATCTTTGAATTCTGAGTTTAACATTGGGGTAATTTGTCCCCTTATTTATTGAATATTTTTTTTTGAATAAATAAAGCTTATCAATGCACATAGATTTTTCATTCTTATATTTTCACATGACGGGTATCCAAATTTCCTTTAAATTTTCATGACACACTCCCTTAAGAACTTCTGTTCCCACAATTTCCCAGACTTAACTAGCACACACAATTCTATCTTAAGCTAACCAAAGATTCAATTTGGGATATGCAATTGTTTTTCAGCTTAAGGTTAGTAATGTGGTGAAATATAGAACAAATGGGGTTTTAAAAGTTCAAAGTGGTTAACAAGGGTAATTGAAAAGGGTAGGCTTGATTTGGATAAGTGAGTTTAAACAAATAATGACCTCAATCATGTGCAAGCATGTAAATATAATAAATATTGGACATATAAGATAAAACAAAATATAGATTACAATCATAGAGAAGTAAACACACAAGAATAAAATAATTATGGTTAAATAGTGTAACCATACATAAAGGCTCAAATCTTTCACAGGTTGTGTGTTCTTTAGCTCAAACATCATGTTCCAAATACAACTCAAGCAGATTTATCATAAAAACTTTGAAAAAAATTAGTGAAATTTTGTTCCAAAGATAGATTTTTTTTTAAAGAAACTTATTGTCTTTTCAATCAAGTAGAACATGCATGCAACTATCCTAACCTATGCAATTTATTCTATTCTATAAAAGAAAGAAAAAAATCTAACTAAAATATCCTAATTATTGGTGTCAGAGAAGAGAATTTACCTTCGGAAGTCAGGTACTGACCGACCTCCCCACACTTAAGGCTTTGCACCGTCCTCGGTGCCATCTGTCAGGAACAGGGGTGGGCTGGTGGCAGTATCTCCACAGTCGGGACCAGTATGGCTCCCGGTGCTGGTAAAAAAAGTGGAGTCTGGGGTGTCTGAGTCTCTGAAGCGACCCTTGAGTAGCTCCTTGAGGTGTTTGAATCGGCGCTTGTTACGGCGCTCCCTCATCTTTGCTTTCTGTTCATGCCGATCCAACTTTTCAAGTATTTGCTGGAGCAATTTCTCAGTGGTAGATGCTTGTGGTGTTGAAAAAGGAATATCTTCAACCGGCTCAGTAGGCCGGCTTGTAGTAGCGGCCGAAAATCTGAGGTATTTCCCGTTAGGGACATATTGATCATCCCGTGGAAGAATGGCTTTGGTGTTCCCAGCTCTACAGGAGACTCCGGCTGTTGAGACAAGATTTGAGACCAAGGCGGGGAAAGGTAAGTTGCCCGCGATTTGTACATGCTCCATAGCATTCCGGATGTGTCTTGAGAGATTCAGAGGTTGGTCTGTAAGGATGCACCATAGTAGAACAGCCATGTCTGCAGTGAAGGAGGACTCATGAGTGCTCGGAAAGACGTAATGGGACATGATCTGTGCCCATACGTGAGCCTCCAAGGTAAGTGCGAAAGCCAAGATTCCCTTAGGGCGGTTGCGGTGGTATCCGTAGATCCAACGGCTACCAAGTAAAGCTATGACTCTGAGAACGGAGTCCCAGTCAAATTGGTATTTCTGGCACTGAAGGGTGGCTTCTTGAAAAGCGTCCAATCCTGCTGGAATAGGGGGAAGACTTAGAACTTGCTGAATGGCCTCTTCTGTGATGGGGACTTGTTTCTGCCGGACATAAACAGACTGCAGGGTCGGTATGTAGAAGTTGGAGTAGAACTCAACTACCCAAGAAAGATTGACCTGCCTTGGCTGTCTCCGTAGGAAACGCCATTGTCTTCGCTCAATTTGCGGCTCAACAAAGGTGGCAATATTGGGTGGGAGGATGAGAAGGTATTCATTGTTATAGTTCCTTTCTGCTAGGATAGGGAACATCTGCTCACAGTAGCGATTGGGAAATCGCGCAGTGTCCTTTGCTGGAAAGGCTTTCTCTTTGTCGTCAACCTTTATTATCCTCTTAACTCGTTTTGTTGAGGGCTTGACTGCGGTTGAAGAAGGCTCTGCCAATAATGCTCTTTTAGTGCCTCTTCTTGCTGGTGGTTTGGAAGTAGCTTTCTCTTTTCCTTTCTTGGTGGCCATCCTGAAAGAAGGGAAGAGAAAGGAAATTAAATTCAAAGGGATATAGCAAGGAAGAGGGTATTGTAAGTGATAGTCAATGCACAATAAAGATAAATGGCACTAACACATGGTCCGGAATACATGTGAAAAGCTTATCAATGGAAATATAGCAAGTGCATGTAGGACAATGGAATGCAAGAGGTGTATTGGCATGCAGGAAAAGGTATGAGTAGCATATATCAAACATTCAATGTCCAAGTTAGGTTACCATTTGTAACAAACTAACTATCACGTTTGTATTGACAATTAAATTTAATTAATAAAATATGAAAGAGAATTTGTGAAAAGCAAGCATTGCAGAGTAGAGTAAAGTAATGTAGAAAGGTGCATAGTGCTATATGGGCTTTTTTCACAAACACATGGCATGCATGGTAAACAAGATATAAAAAGTATGAAATTGAACATGCAAGCAATCCCTTAAATAGGAGAAAAATAATTGTCAAACAATTTGCAATAATCCACAAGCATATAATAAGGAATGATGACTCAAAAGGTTTCTAACACCATGTAAATGAAGAAGAAGGAAAAATAAAGATGTGAAAAGAAGAAGAAAAGAAAAAGAAAATAATAATATATATACATACTATAATAAGAATGATAGAAAAGAGAAGAAGGAAGAAGAAGGTAAAACCTTGTTAATGGTGGTGAGAGAGAGAGAAAGTGAAAGGTGAGGTAGAAAGGGAAAGGGTGAAAGAAGAAAGAAGGGGGGAAAGAAAAAGTAGGGTTTGGAGAAGAGAAAGATAAGATAATTTGGCTGATTGGGTGGAGCTGAGCGGCGCATGCGACGCGGCCGCGGAAGGCACGCGTTCGCGTGGATGCGCATCAGGAAGGGGGACGCGATCGTGTCGGTCACGCGGTCGCATGACCTGCATTGTGCTGCTGGCGCGAGTGCGGCCTCGCTCCAGCACAACTCTCTGTTCAATATAATTCAATTGCCAAATTAAGGTGATGCGATCGCGTGGGTAATACGATCGCGTGAGTGTGCATCAGAAGTTAATTGACGCGGTCGCGTGACCAGGATTGTGCTTCCAGCACCAATCCAGCACCACTCTCGCACAATATAGCATTGTGCACCCTTTTACGTCGAAAATGCAGGGCACGCGGTCGCGTGGGAGGCCATGATTTCCATGCGACGCGGTTGCGTGGAGTAAATTGTGCCTTTGGCATGACTCCAGCGCTACTCCTGCAAAACTTTCTGTTCATTTTTATTTTTCTTCACTCCCCCTGCCACGCGGACGTGTCGCTTTTGCGATCGCGTCGCGCGGCGAATTTTTTTTTTTTTTAAGAAAGATAAAGACATGTAATTGAGAGAGCACAAAAGCACTAATAAGGAGAAGAGTTATTTAAAGAAGAAAAACTAAAAGTGAAGAAAAGAACGATCATACCACGGTGGGTTGTCTCCCACTAAGCACTTTGCTTTAACGTCTGTAAGTTGGACGCTCCACTAGCTCAATCTGTTGCTATGTAAGGATCTTTCAGGCGGAAGATCTCAAGCTCCTTGCTCTTCTGCACCTTCTCACCATGGTATAGCTTCAGACGGTGTCCATTGGCTGTAATACGTACAGAACTTGAAGGATGGCTTAGGTGATAAACTCCGTACGGTTCAGCCTTCTCTATTCTGTATGGACCTTCCCATTTTGATCTCAACTTGCCGGGCATGAGCCTCAGTCGAGATTTTTAAAGGAGAACAAAATCTCCAGGTTGGAACTCTCTTTTCTTGATGTTTTGATCATGCACAGCTTTCAACTTTTCCTTGTATATTCTGGAGTTTTCATAAGCTTCTAGGCGAAGGTTCTCCAGTTCCTGCAGTTGTAACTTTCTTTCAGCTCCAGCATTCTCAATCCCCATGTTGCACTCTTTAACTGCCCAGAAGGCTTTGTGTTCAATTTCAACTGGGAGATGACAAGCTTTTCCATAAACTAAGTGGAAGGGACTCATCACAATGGGTGTCTTGTATGCTGTTCTATATGCCCACAGTGCATCTTGGAGTCTGGTGCTCCAGTCTTTTCTGTGAGGCTTTACTATTTTTTGCAAGATACGTTTAATTTTTTTGTTTGACACCTCGGCTTGCCCATTAGTTTGGGGATGGTAAGCTGTTGCAACTTTATGGATTATCCCATGCTTCTTCATCAATCCTGTTAGTCTCCTGTTACAAAAATGGGTGCCTTGATCGCTCACGATCGCTCGTGGTGATCCAAAGCGGCATATAATATGGTTTCTCACAAAGGAAACAACAGTGTTAGCATCATCAGTGCGGGTAGGAATTGCTTCCACCCATTTGGAAACATAATCTACAGCTAACAATATATAAAAATATCCACTAGAATTTGGAAATGAACCCATGAAGTCAATGCCCCAAACATAAAAAATTTCACCGAAAAGCATATATTGTTAAGGCATCTCATCCCTCTTGGATATGTTACCAAATTTCTGGCATGGGTGACAAGATTTACAAAAGTCAGCAGCATCTCTAAAAAGAGTAGGCCACCAGAATCCACAGTCTAAGATTTTTCTAGCTGTTCGTTGAGGGCCAAAATGTCCTCCACTTTCAGATGAGTGACAGGCTTCTAAAATAGATTGGAATTCTGATTGAGGTATACAACGTCTAATTATCTGGTCAGCGCCACATCTCCATAAATATGGGTCATCCCATATATAATATTTAGACTCGCTTTTCAGCTTGTCTCTTTGATGTTTAGAAAAATGTGGAGGAAATCTGTGGCTAACTAAATAATTAGCAACAGGTGCATACCAAGGGACTACTTCAGATACTGCTTGCAGGTTGTCAAAAGGAAAATTATCATCTATAGGAGTAGAATCATCCTTAATATGTTCAAGGCGACTCAAGTGGTCTGCAACTAAATTTTGATTACCACTCCTATCCTTGATTTCTAAATCAAACTCTTGTAACAGCAATATCCAACGTATAAGTCTTGGTTTGGATTCCTTTTTAGCCAATAGATACTTTAGAGCAGCATGGTCCGAATACACTACTACTCTAGTACTAAGTAAATAAGCCCGGAATTTATCCAGAGCAAAAACAATAGCGAGTAGCTCTTTCTCAGTAGTGGTATAATTGGACTGGGCAGTGTCTAAAGTCTTAGACGCATAGGCAATAACAAAAGGATTTTTACCTTCACGCTGAGCCAGTGCTGCTCCTACTGCATGGTTGGAAGCATCGCACATGATTTCAAATGGCTGGCTCCAATCGGGTCCTCTCACAATTGGAGCTTGAGTTAGAGCAGTCTTTAGCTTATCAAATGCTTGTTTGCAATCCTCACTGAACTCGAACTCAATATCCTTTTGTAGTAATCTGGATAAGGGAATTGCCACCTTACTAAAGTCCTTAATAAATCTCCTGTAGAAACCTGCATGGCCAAGGAACGAACAGACTTCCCTCACAGAGGAGGGGTAAGGTAAATTAGAAATAACATTCACCTTTGCTGGGTCTACAGAAATGCCATTATTAGATACCACATGTCCCAATACAATTCCTTGCTTTACCATAAAGTGGCATTTTTCGAAATTCAACACAAGGTTTGTATTAATACATCTATCTAATACTCTAGATAATCCATCTAGGCAAAGGTTAAAAGAATCACCATAAACGCTAAAATCGTCCATAAAAACTTCCATACAGTCCTCAATAAGATCAGAGAAAAGACTCATCATGCACCTTTGGAAAGTAGCTGGTGCATTGCACAAGCCAAAGGGCATTCTTTTATAAGCTTAGGTCCCAAAAGGACATGTAAAAGTAGTCTTTTCCTGATCTTCAGGAGCTATATGAATCTGGAAATAACCTGTGTAACCATCTAAAAAGCAATAATGTGATTTACCTGACAGGCGATCCAGCATTTGATCAATGAATGGAAGTGGATAGTGATCCTTACGAGTAGCTTGGTTGAGACGTCTGTAATTAATGCAGACTCTCCAAGCATTCTGAACTCTAGCTGCTATGAGCTCTCCATGCTCATTTTTCACTGTAGTGACTCCAGACTTCTTGGGCACCATTTGCACTGGGCTTACCCATTCACTGTCTGAAATGGGATATATGATACCGGCCTCCAATAGTCTGGTCACTTCCATTTTGACAACTTCCAAGATGGTGGGATTCAATCTTCTTTGTGGTTGACGGACAGGTCTTGCTCCCTCTTCTAAAAATATTCTGTGCTCACATATTTGAGGGTTGATTCCCATTATATCTGCCAAATTCCACCCTATTGCCTTCTTATGCTTCCTCAACACATCAAGTAGTTGTTCTTCTTGTTGAGAAGTCAGTTCTCTTACAATAATAACCGGAAGCTTCTGCTCATCCTCAAGGTAAGCATATTTGAGATGTGGAGGGAGAGGTTTCAATTCTAACTTTTGATCATGGACAGGTTCTGGGTTATCTGGGGCTTGTGAAAATGGCGAAGTGTCCTCATTGTCAGTTAAGAGGGTCCCCACACTTGGACCTTGTCCAGTGTGCCTCTCTTCAAACTCTTCCTTTTGAACTTCAGCCACACTTTCGTCTATGACATCACACTGGAAGATAGAACGATCTTCTGGGGGCTTGTTAATGACTCCATTCAGATTGAAGATTACTATGCGGCCATCTATTTCAAAAGAGTATGTCCCTGAAAAAGCATCCAATTTGAATTTTGATGTCTTCAGGAATGGTCTTCCAAGTAGGATTGATGATGGCTTATCTGAATCATTATGGGGCATCTCCAAGATATAAAAATCAGTGGGAAATGTGAGCCCTTTAATGTTCACCAAAACATCTTCAGCAACTCCAGCAACTGTAATAATGCTTTTATCTGCTAACACAAAACGAGCTGCCGACCTTTTTAAGGGAGGGAGCCTTAAAACATGATATATAGACAAAGGCATTATACTGACACATGCTCCTAAATCACACATGCAATCATAAATTACTACACCACCAATAGTACAACTAACTATGCAAGGACCTGGATCACTACATTTTTCAGGTAATCCTCCCATTAAAGCAGATATAGAACTACCTAAAGGAATAGTTTGTAATTCAGTAATTTTATCTTTATGGATACATAAGTCTTTTAGAAACTTTGCATATTTAGGTACCTGCTGAATAACATCAAAAAGGGGAACAGTTACCTCAACCTTTTTGAATATTTCTACCATTTTAGGATCAGGTTCCAGCTGCTTCCTAGGCTTCCTTGCAAGTTGTGGAAATGGAATGGGAGTAGTGTTTTCTGTGGTGCCTGCACCTTTTTGTGCCTCTTCCTGTGGTTGAGCTATCTCTTCTTCAGCTATGTCCTGTATATCCTCTTCCTCTTCAACATCTTCGATTTCTACCACCTCTTCAGCTGAGGCGTATTCTGGTGAGCTTGGTTCCTCCTGATTCCTCTCCTGCAGTGTGGTTCCGGATCTCAGGGTGATGGCATTAATTCCTCCCTTTGGATTGGGTAATGGTTGAGAGGGGATTCCAGTGGTGCTTGAAGGTTGGTTACTGGAATTTTGTGTTGAACCAAGTTGTGTCATAAAAGCTTGTAGAGTAGAGGTGAAACCATTTAGACTGGCGTTAATACTGTTCACGATGGTATTTTCCATGGCCAGTTGTCTTTTCTCAAAAGCTTGTAATAATTCTTCATTAGAAGATACAGAAGAATGAGTAAATTGAGAGGTTTGCTGCTGATTGTTCGGTGGTCCTTGGTTTTGCCTCAGGTGAGGTGCTCGGTATGGTTGATTCTGCTGCCTGTTGTTGTAATTATTCCACCTCTGATTTCCCTGATTATCTCTGCCTCCCCTATTATTGTTATCCCTCCAATTCTGGTTTGAATTGTCCTGCCATCCATGGTTAATATTTCCACTTTGATTGTACCCTTGGTTGGGGCGGTCATAGAAGTTGTGAGTGGATGCCACCATGTTGTCTTCTTGTTGGAGCTGCGGGCATTCATCAGTGTAATGGCTGTAATCAGCACAAATTTCGCAAATTCTTTGTGGAACTAGTTGTTGGTTTTGCTGCGGTTGAGTTTGCTGAGCTTGTTGATTTAACTGCATTTGCTTCAGCAGGTTGGTCATTTCATAGATGCTTCGATTTAGAGCAGCAGTCTCTATGCCAGAAGATACTTCTGCAACGGCCCTTGAACGGCCTTGCTTCTGTCTGTGGTTCCGAGTAGATTCAGCCAAATCACTGATCAATTGCCAAGCTTCATCAGTGGTCTTGTACTTCTTCATAGACCCATTGCTGGCACTTTCCAATGTGGTCTTATCTTGGGGTCTCATACCTTGTGTGACATAGCTGAGTAGCACGATCTTGTCAATCATGTGGTGGGGGCATGCTTCCAGAAGATTATTGAAGCGCTCCCAGTATTCAAAGAGAGTCTCATTGTCATCCTGAACAATTGTAGAAATATCCTTACCCTCAGTTTATCAGTAACTTCAGATGGGAAGAATTTCTCCAGGAACTCCTTTCTGAGTGTATCCCAGTTGGATATGTTTGCTAGAGGTTGAGTGTAGTACCACTCTCTTGCTTTTCCCTCAAGAGAGAACGGAAAAGCTTTCAGCAGAATTGAAGTTTCATCAGCACCATCACGCCTGACAGTAGAACAGGCTGCCTGGAAATCTCTCAAGTGCTTGATAGGCTCTTTAGCAGGTAGGCCATGAAACTTCGGCATCAAATTTAGCAGTGCGGTCTTTATTTCAAAATCTGTAGCTACCGCTGGATGATGCGCTTGAAACGGTTGCAGTGTAAAATTAGGAGCTCCTTCCTCCTGAATGGTAATTCTTCTAGCTGCCATGTTTTCTGCACGTAAAACAACCGAATCAGTAGAACGGGGGCTGGTTTCTTCCTCAGATTCACTTTCAGATCCGCCCTCGGAGCGGACTAACCTACGCTGTTCTCGCCTTATTCGTGAAATTGTTCTTTCAATTTCAGGATCGAATATTAGCAAGCGCGGATCAAGAAGTGAACGTGTCATTTGAATGAAGAAACACGCAGCTCATAGTAGCAAAATTAAAGAAAATGCAAATAAATAAATTCTAATTAATAAAATAAGCACTCTATTGCAACTCCCCGGCAACGGCGCCAAAAATTGATTAGGTGCAGAAGCTGGTGAATTAAAAATTTATTAACATTGTTGTGTTGCAGGTATAGTTCTTAACTCACCGAAAATCTGCCTATCAATTTAGAAATATGTCACTGAAAGTTTAAATTAAAATTACTGGGAGTTTTAAGTCCCAGGTCGTCTCCCAACGAGTCGCAGAAAAATGTGCTGTTTTATTAATCAGATATTCCAAAAAGAGTTGAGCTAAGTAAATTGGGATTCAAATTAAGGAATTTTAAATAATAAAAATAAGAGGCCTTGACTGGGAATTGATTGGTTAGAATCTCTATCATTGATGGTGTGATTGTATGATTAATTTATAATTAATAGTTGTTCTGTTTGGTTATCCCTTACTAGGTAAGAGAAAGTCAAACAAGTGGAAATGCTAGATCTGTTCACAAGTTGTAACCCACTTAGTTCAAAGGGATTGGCGTCGGTGACAGGATAGCAATTCAACATTTAACCCAATTACAAATTTTTCTTTCAATCCTTCCAACTCAAGAGTTCCTTTTAATCAACTCCCCATCAAGTAATGAAACTACTCACGCATTGTAAATAAAGAATCCATGGCACATGAAAAGGAATTAAAAGAAGACATGATTATTGGAATGGAATTTAAATTAAAAAGAAATAATCCTTGCATTAATTAATCATAAAAATATCTGAATGACAAATTGAACATAACAAAGAACATGGAAGAATAAAACCAAGTTAAGAGAACAAACTAGAGTGATGAAGTCTTGATGAGGAAAATAACTCTTCTCAATATTCCAATGCTAAGATCAATTGAAAATTAAAATTCTAAAAACTAGAGAGAAAAACCAAAGAGAGTAAAAAACTAGATCTAAAACTACTCAATGAATGTGTCTCTTGTTTCTGTATATTCTCTGACTCTAGTCTGCTATTCCGGGCCGAAAACTGGGCCGAAATAGGGTCCAAAGTCGCTGGTTTCAGATTCTGCAGTTTATGCAGATCGCACATGTCACGCGATCGCGTCGTCCATGCGAACGCGTCGCTGGCGCTTTTCCTCTTCACGCGTTGGCGTCGTCCACGCTACTGCGTTGCTTGTGCTTTCCAATCCGCGCGGCCGCGCAAGCCATGCAGCCGCGTCACTTCGATTTGCGCTCGTTCGCGTGGTCGCGTGAGCCATGCGACCGCGTCACTTTTCGCTGGTTATCTCCTCAAACTCTTGTGTTCCTTCCATTTTTGCTAGCTCCCTCTCCAATCTCCATCTCATTCATGCCCTATAAAGCCTGAAACACTTGACACACAGATTACGGCATCAAATGGAATAAAGGAGAATTAAAATTAAATAATTAAAGTCTCTAGGAAGCAATTTTCAAACATGTAATAAATTCAGGAAGGAAATCTAAATGCATGCTAAATTGATGAATAAGTGGGTAAGGATCACGACAAAACCACACAATTAAACACAATATAAACTATAAAATAGTGGTTTATCAATGGTTCCTAGTGATCCATGCATTGGCATAGAACTCTTGAACCTTAGGATTCCGACTTGTTGAATGGGGTTGGTCAGAACTTCCCAACCTCTTCTTTGGATCTCATGTGGGATCTCCGGATACTCATTTCTCTTGAGCTTGAAAGGGACCTCGGGGATCACATTCTTCTTTGCCACAACTTCATAGAAGTGGTCTTGATGGGCTTTTGAGATGAATCCCTCCATCTTCCATGACTCGGAGGTGGAAGCTTTTGTCTTCCCTTTCCCTTTTCTAGAGGTTTCTCCGGCCTTAGGTGCCATCAATGGTTATGGAAAAACAAAAAAGCTATGCTTTTACCACACCAAACTTAGAATTTTTGCTCGTCTTCGAGCAAAAGAAGAAAGAATAGATGAAGAAAAAGAAGATATGAAGGAGAGGGAGAGAGGGTTGTGTTTCAGCTAAGGAGGAGAAGAGAGGGTTGTGTTGTGTGAAAATGAAGAAGAATGGAGGGGTTTATATAGTGAAGGGAGAGGGGTTAAGGTTCGGCCATATTGGGTGGGTTTGGGTGTTAAAGGAATTTTGAATTTGAAGGTAGGTGGGGTTTATGAGGAAGGGTGGATGGATGTGAGTGGTGAAGAGGTGATGGGGAAGAGTGTTATTGGATTGTGTGAAGAGGAGAGAAGGTGAGTTGAGGTAGGTGGGGATCCTGTGGGGTCCAGAGATCCTGAGGTGATCCTGTGGGGTCCATAGATCCTGAGATGTCAAGGATTTAACATCCCTGCACCAATTAGGCGTGTAAAACGCCCTATGCATGCAATCCTGGTGTTTAATACCAGATTGATGCTTGTTTCTGGCGTTGAACGCCAGCTTCATGCTTGTTTTGGGTGTTCAACGCCTGATGAGCGGATAATTTATACGCTTTTTAGCATTGTTTTTAGGTAGTTTTTAGTAAGTTCAAGCTATTTTTCGGGATGTTTTCATTAGTTTTTATGTTAAATTCACATTTCTGGACTTTACTATGAGTTTGTGTGTTTTTCTGTGATTTCAGGTAATTTCTGGCTGAAATTGAGGGACTTGAGCAAAACTCTGAAAAAGGCTGACAAAAGAACTGCTGATGCTGTTGGAATCTGACCTCCCTGCACTCGAAATGGATTTTCTGGAGCTACAGAACTCCAATTGGCGCGCTCTCAACGGCTTTGGAAGGTAGACATCCAGAGCTTTCCAGCAATAGATAATAGTCCATACTTTATTCGGAAATTGACGACGTAACTTGGCGTTGAACGCCAAGTACATGCTGCTGTCTGGAGTTAAACGCCAGAAAAACGTCATGATCCGGAGTTGAACGCCCAAAACACGTTATAACTTGGAGTTCAACTCCAAGAAAAGCCTCAGCTCGTGGATAGATCAAGCTCAGCCCAAACATACACCAAGTGGGCCCCGGAGGTGGATTTATGCATCAATTACTTACTCATGTAAACCCTAGTAGCTAGTCTAGTATAAATAGGATAAGTTACTATTGTATTAGACATCTTTTTGACAGTTTAATCTTTGACTGTTTTAGTCTTTGATCATTCGGTCTTTTGATCATTCAGGTGGCTGGCCATTCGGCCATGCCTGAACCTTTCACTTATGTATTTTCAACAGTGGAGTTTCTACACACCATAGATTAAGGGTGTGGAGCTCTGCTGTACCTCAAGTTTCAATACAATTACTATTACTTTCTATTCAATTCTCTTCTATCCTTATTCCAAGATATACGTTTCACAACACTTTGATGAATGTGATGATCCGTGACACGCATCATCATTCTCACCTATGAACGTACGTGACTGACAACCACTTCCGTTCTACTTTAGACCGGGCGCATATCTCTTAGATTCCCCAACAGAATCTTCGTGGTATAAGCTAGATAGATGGAGGCATTCATGAGGATCCGGAAAGTCTAAACCTTGTCTATGGTATTCCGAGTAGGATTCTGGGATTGAATGACTGTGACGAGCTTCAAACTCCTGAAGGCTGGGCGTGATGACAAGCGCAAAAGAATCAAGGGATTCTATTCCAACCTGATTGAGTTCCGACAGATGATTAGCCGTGCTGTGACAGAGCATAGGAACGTTTTCACTGAGAGGATGGAATGTAGCCATTGACAACGGTGATGCCCTACATAACGCTTGCCATGGAAAGGAGTAGGAAGGATTGGATGAATGTAATAAGAAAATAGAGATACGAGAGGAACACAGCATCTTCACACACTTATCTGAAATTCCCACTATTGCTTTACATAAGTATTTCTATCCCTTTTTATTTTCTATTTATTTATTAATTTTTGAACTCACCACAAACTAATTTAATCTGCCGAACTAAGATTTACAAGGTGACCATAGCTTGCTTCATACCAACAATCTCTGTGGGATCGACCCTTACTCACGTAAGGTATTACTTGGATGACCCAGTACACTTGCTGGTTAAGTTGAACGGAAGTGTGTCCACACATAGCCAAGAGCCACAATAATAATTCCATACAACAACAAAGAATGCTATATTGATGTGATCACAATTTCGTCCACCAAGTTTTTGGCGCCGTTGCCGGGGATTGTTCGAGTATGGACAACTGACGGTTCATCTTGTTGCTCAGATTAGGTAATTTTCTTTTCAAAAATCTTTTTCAAAATTTTTCTTTTCTTTTTCGTTTTCTAACCATGTTTTTCGAAAAAAAATTAAAATAAAAATACAAAAAATTAGAAAATCATAAAAATAAAAAATATTTTGTGTTTCTTGTTTGAGTCTTGAGTCAATTTTTAAGTTTGGTGTCAATTGCATGCTTTTAAAATTTTTTCTTGCATTTTTCGAAAACTCCATGCATTCATAGTGTTCTTCATGATCTTCAAGTTGTTATTGACAAGTCTTCTTGTTTGATCTTGATGATTTCTTGTTTTGTGTTGTTTGTTGTTTTTCATGTGCATTTTTTGTTTGTTAGAGTCCATGCATTAAAGATTTCTAAGTTTGGTGTCTTGCATGTTTTCTTTGCATCAAAATTTTTTCAAAAATATGTTCTTAATGTTCATCATGACCTTCAAAGTGTTCTTGGTGTTCATCTTAACATTCATAGTGTTCTTGCATGCATTATGTGTTTGATCCAAAATTTTCATATTTTGGGTCATTTTTATGTTTTTCTCTCTCATAATTAAATTTCAAGAAAATCAAAAAAAAAAATATCTTTTCCTTATTTCCCTCCAAATTTTCGAAATTTTGGGTTGACTTGGTCAAAAATTTTTAAAAATTAGTTGTTTCTCACAAGTCAAGTCAAAATTTCAATTTTAAAAATCTTATCTTTTCAAAATCTTTTTCAAAAATTATATCTTTTTCATTTTTTTTTCTATTTTTCGAAAATTCCAAAATTCTTTTTCAAAATATTTTCAAAATCTTTTTCCTATCTTTATATCAAATTTTTGAAAATTAGCTAACAATTAATGTGATTGGTTCAAAAATTTGAAGTTTGTTACTTTCTTGTTAAGAAAGGTTCAATCTTTAAGTTCTAGAATCTTATCTTGTAGTTTCTTGTTAGTTAAGTCATTTTAAAATTAAATCTTTTTATCTTTTATCTTATCTTTTTCAAAAATTTTATCTTTTTCAAAATTTGATTTCAAAATATCTTATCTAACTTCTTATCTTCTTGTCTTTTTCAAATTTGATTTTAATATCTTTTTCAATCAACTAACTAACTTTTTGTTTGTTTCTTATCTTTTTCAAAACCACTTAAACTATTTTTTCCTCTCTAATTTTCAAAAATACTTCTCTCTTTTTCAAAAATTCTTTTTAATTGTTTTAAATTTTAATTTTAATCTTATCTTATCTCTAATTTTTGAAAATTACTAACACCTTTTCCAAAATTATTTTCGAAATTCTCTATCTCTTTTCTTATTCTATTTAATTAATTATTTACTAACACTTCTCTTCACCTCTCTTCATCTAAAAATCCGGACTCAATCTATCCCTTGTGTTTGGATTCTTCACTCTTCTTTCTTCTATCCCCTTCATTTTCTACTAACATAAAGGAGTCTCTATACTGTGACATAGAGGATTCCTCTTTCTTTTCTTATTTTCTTCTCTTTCATATGAGCAGGAGCAAGGATAAAGGCACTCTTGTTGAAATTGATCCAGAACCTGAAAGGACTCTGAAGAGAAAATTAAGAGAAGCTAAGTTACAACAATCTAAAGGTAACCTTTCAGAAATATTAGAACAAGAGAAGGAGATGGCAGCCGAAAATAATAATAATGCAAGGAGAATGCTTGGTGACTTCACAAAGCCAACGTCCAAGTTTGATGGAAGAAGCATCTCCATTCTTGCCATTGGAGCCAATAATTTTGAGCTGAAACCTCAGCTAGTTGCCTTAATGCAACAAAACTGCAGGTTTTATGGACTTCCATATGAAGATCCTTACCAGTTTTTAACTGAGTTCTTGCAAATCTGTGAGACTGTAAAGACGAATGGAGTTGATCCTGAAGTCTACAGACTCATGCTTTTCCCTTTTGCTGTAAGAGAAAGAGCTAGAATATGGTTGGATTCACAACCTAAGGATAGCCTGGACTCTTGGGATAAGCTGGTCACGGCCTTCTTGGATAAATTCGTTCCTCCTTAAAAGCTGAGCAAGCTGAGAGTGGATGTTCAAACCTTCAAACAAAAAGATGGTGAATCCATCTATGAAGCTTGGGAAAGATACAAGCAGCTGACCAAAAGATGTCCATCTGACATGTTTTCAGAATGGACCATATTAGATATATTCTATTATGGTCTGTCTGAATTTTCAAAAATGTCATTGGACCATTCTGCAGGTGGATCTATTCACCTAAAGAAAACGCCTGAAGAGGCTCAAGAACTCATTGACATGGTTGCAAACAACCAATTCATGTACACTTCTGAGAGGAATTCCGTGAATAATGGGATACCTCAGAAGAAATGAGTTCTTGAAATTGATGCTCTGAATGCCATATTGGCTCAGAACAAAGTGTTGACTCAACAGGTCAACATGATCTCTCAAAATCTGAATGGATGGCAACATGCATCCAACAGTACTAAAGAGGCAGCTTCTGAAGAAGCTTATGATCCTGAGAACCCTGCCATGGCAGAGGTTAATTACATGGGTGAACCTTATGGAAACACCTATAATCCATCATGGAGAAATCATCCAAATTTCTCATGGAAGGATCAACAAAAGCCTCAACAAGGCTTTAACAATGGTGGACGCAATAGGCTAAGCAATAGCGAGCCATATCCATCATCTTCTCAGCAACAGACAGAGAATTCTGAACAAAACACTTCTAATTTAGCCAATCTAGTCTCTGATCTGTCAAAGGCCACTTTCAGTTTCATGAATGAAACAAGGTCCTCCATTAGAAATCTGGAGGCACAAGTGGGCCAGCTGAGTAAGAAAGTCATTGAAACTCCTCCCAGTATTCTCCCAAGCAATACAGAAGAGAATCCAAAAGGAGAGTGCAAGGCCATTGATGTGATCAATGTGGCCGAATGCACAAGGGAGGAGGAGGACGAAAATCCTAGTGAGGAAGACCTCCTGGAACGTCCTTCAAACAAGAAGGAGTTTCCTATTAAGGATCCAAAGGAATCTGAGGCTCATACAGAGACCATAGAGATTCCATTAAATTTCCTTCTGCCATTCATGAGCTCTGAAGATTATTCTTCCTCTGAAGAAGATGAAGATGTGACTGGAGAGCAAGTTGCTCAATACTTAGGAGCTATCATGAAGCTGAATGCCAAGTTGTTTGGTAATGAGACTTGGGGAAGTGAACCTCCCTTGCTCATTAATGAACTAGATACCTGGATTCAGAAAACTCTACCTCAAAAGAAACAAGATCCTGGCAAGTTCCTAATACCTTGTACCATAGGCACCATGACCTTTGAAAAGGCTCTATGTGATTTGGGGTCAGGGATAAATCTTATGCCACTTTCTGTAATGGAGAAGCTGGGGATCATTGAGGTACAACCTGCCTTGTTCTCATTACAATTGGCAGACAAGTCATTGAGACAAGCTTATGGAATAGTAGAGGACGTGTTAGTAAAGGTTGAAGGCCTTTACATCCCTGCTGATTTCATAATCTTAGACACTAGGAAGGAAGAGGATGAATGCATCATCCTTGGAAGACCTTTCCTAGCCACAGCAGAAGCTGTGATAGATGTCAACAGAGGTGAATTAGTCCTTCAATTGAATGAGGACTACCTTGTGTTTAAGGCACATGGCCATCCCTCTGTGACAAAAGAGAGTAAGCATGAAGAGCTTCTCTCAGTTCAGAGTCAAGAAGAGCCCCCACAGTCAAACTCTAAGTTTGGTGTTGTGAGGCCACAACCAAACTCTAAGTTTGGTGATAAGATCCCATATCCAAACTCTAAGTTTGGTGTTGGGACTATACAACATTGATCTGATCACCTTGTGGCTCCATGAGAGCCACTGTCAAGCTATTCACATTAAAGAAGCGCTTGTTGGGAGGCAATCCAATTTTATTTATCTAATTTTTATTCTATTGTTATTTTGTGTTTTATTAGGTACATGATCATGAGGAGTCACGAAAAAATCATAAAAATTAAAAACAGAATCAAAAACAGCAGAAGAAAAAAATCACACCCTGTAGGAAGCACAGGCTGGCGTTCAACGCCAGTAAGATGCATCTGGCCGGCGTTCAATGCCAGAACAGAGCATCATTCTGGCGATGAACGCCAGAAACAAGCAACATTCTGGCGCTGAACGCCAGGAATGTGCCTAGAGAAGAAAAGCTGGCGCTGAACGCCAGTAACAAGCATGAAACTGGCGTTCAACGCCAGAAACATGCTTTACATGGGCGTTGAAAGCCCAAGATGTGCACCACACTGCGTTTAAACGCCAGAATAGTGTGCAAAGGCATTTTACATGCCTATTTGGTGTAGGGATGGAATTCCTTGACACCTCAGGATCCGTGGACCCCACAAGATCACCTCAGGATTTATGGACCCCACAGGATCCCCACCTACTATATTCCCACCTTACCTCCTAATCCTATTTTTGTGATTTGTATTCCCCATGTCACACTTCCCAACACTCTTCACCAATCACCTCAAATTCCTCTTCCCAATCACCCCCTTCACCACTCAAATCCATCCACTCTTCCCCATAAACCCCACCTACTTTCAAAAATTCAAAAATATTTTCCCACCCATTCCCACCCTAAATGGCCGAATACACACTACCCCCTCTCCCTATATATACCCTTCCATTTTACTTCATTTTCACACAACACCACCCCCCTTCTTTACCTTGGCCGAACCCACATCTCTCCCTCTCTACCATATTCTCTTCTTCTTCTTCTTCTCTTCTTTCTTCTATTGCTCGAGGATGAGCAATATTTTAAGTTTGGTGTGGTCAAAGCACAATCTTTTTTGTTTTCCACTACCATCAATGGCACCTAAGGCCGGAGAATCCTCTAGAAAAGGAAAAGGGAAGACAAAAGCTTCCACCTCCGAGTCATGGTAGATGGAAAGATTCATCTCCAAAAGCCATCAAGACCACTTCTATAATGTTGTGGCAAAGAAGAAGGTGATCCCTGAGGTCCCTTTCAAGCTCAAGAAAAATGAGTATCCGGAGATCCGACATGAGATCCGAAGAAGAGGTTGGGAAGTCATAACCAACCCCATGCAACAAGTCAGAATCTTAATGGTTCAAGAGTTCTATGCCAATGCATGGATCACTAGGAACCATGATCAAAGTATGAACCCGAATCCAAAGAATTATCTCACAATGGTTCGGGGGAAATACTTAGATTTTAGTCCGGAAAATGTGAGGTTGGCGTTTCACTTGCCCATGATGCAAGGAGATGAACGCCCCTACACTAGAAGGGTCAACCTTAATCAAAGAATGGACCAAGTCCTAATGGACATATGTGTGGAAGGAGCTCAATGGAGAAGAGACTCCAAAGGCAAGCCAGTTCAACTAAGAAGACTGGACCTCAAGCCTGTGGCTAGAGGATGGTTGGAGTTCATTCAACGCTCCATCATTCCTACTAGCAACCGATCTAAAGTTACTGGGGATCGGGCCATCATGATTCATAGCATCATGATTGGAGAGGAAGTAGAAGTTCATGAGGTCATCTCCAATGAAATCTACAAAATAGCCGACAAGTCCTCCACCATAGCACGGCTAGCTTTTCCTCACCTTATTTGCCATCTATGTTACTCAGTTGGAGTTATCATAGAAGGAGACATCCCCATTGAAGAGGATAAGCCCATCACCAAGAAGAGGATGGAGCAAGCAAGAGAGATCCTTTACGGTTCTCAAGAGATGCATGAGGAAGCTCATCATCAAGAAATCCCTGAGATGCCTCAAGGGATGCACTTTCCTTCCAACAACTATTGGGAACAACTCAACACTTCCTTAGAAGATTTGAGCCACAATGTTGAACAATTAAGGGTGGAACATCTTGAGCACTCCATCATTCTCCATGAAATAAGAGAAGATCAAAGAGCAATAAGGGAGGAGCAACAAAGGCAAGGAAGGGACATAGAAGAGCTTAAGGACATTGTTGGTCCTTCAAGAAGAAGACGCCACTAAAGATGGATTCATTCCTTGTTCTTATTTCTTTCTGTTTTTCGGTTTTTAATGTTGTGTTTATTTATGTTTTGTGTCTTTACTTCATGATCATTAGTATGTAGTAACTATGTCTTAAAGCTATGAATAAATTCCATGAAATCCTTCACCTCTCTTAAATGAAAAATGTTTTAATTCAAAAGAACAAGAAGTACATGAATTTCGAATTTATCCTTGAATTTAGTTTAATTATATTGATGTGGTGACAAGACTTTTTGTTTTCTGAATGAATGCTTAAACAGTGCATATTTTTGATCTTGTTGTTTATCAATGTTAAAACTGTTGGCTCTTGAAAGAATGATGAACAAAGAGAAATGTTATTGACAATCTGAAAAATCATGAAATTGATTCTTGAAGCAAGAAAAAACAGTGAATAGCAAAAGCTTGCAAAAAAAAGAAAAAAAAAGAGAGAAAAATGGCGAAAAAATACAAAGAAAAAGAAAAAGCAAGCAGAAAAAGCCAATAGCCCTTAAAACCAAAAGGCAAGGGTAAAAAGGATCCAAGGCTTTGAGCATCAATGGATAGGAGGGCCCAAGGAAATAAAATCCAGGCCTAAGCGGCTAATTCAAGCTGTCCCTAACCATGTGCTTGTGTCATGAAGGCCCAGGTGAAAAGCTTGAGACTGAGTGGTTAAAGTCGTGATCCAAAGCAAAAAGAGTGTGCTTAAGAGCTCTGGACACCTCTAACTGGGGACTCTAGCAAAGCTGAGTCACAATCTAAAAAGGTTCACCCAGTCATGTGTCTGTGGCATTTATGTATCCGGTGGTAATACTGGAAAATAAAATGCTTAGGGCCACAGCCAAGACTCATAAGTAGCTGTGTTCAAGAATCAACATGCTTAACTAGGAAAGTCAATAACACTATCCGAAATTCTAAGTTCCTAGAGAAGCCAATCATTCTAAACTTCAAAGGAAAAAGTGAGATGCCAAAACTGTTCAGAAGCAAAAAGCTACAAGTCCCGCTCATCTAATTATAATTAATATTCATTGATATTCTGGAATTTAGAGTATATTCTCTTCTTTTTATCCTAATTGATTTTCAGTTGCTTGGGGACAAGCAACAATTTAAGTTTGGTATTGTGATGAGCGGATAATTTATACGCTTTTTGGCATTGTTTTTAGGTAGTTTTTAGTAAGTTCAAGCTATTTTTAGGGATGTTTTCATTAGTTTTTATGTTAAATTCACATTTCTGGACTTTACTATGAGTTTGTGTGTTTTTCTGTGATTTCAGGTAATTTCTGGCTGAAATTGAGGGACTTGAGCAAAACTCTGAAAAAGGCTGACAAAAGGACTGCTGATGCTGTTGGAATCTGACCTCCCTGCACTCGAAATGGATTTTCTGGAGCTACAGAACTCCAATTGGCACGCTCTCAACGGCTTTGGAAGGTAGACATCCAGAGCTTTCCAGCAATAGATAATAGTCCATACTTTATTCGGAAATTGATGACGTAACTTGGCGTTGAACGCCAAGTACATGCTGCTGTCTGGAGTTAAACGCTAGAAAAACGTCATGATCTGGAGTTGAACGCCCAAAACACGTTATAACTTGGAGTTCAACTCCAAGAAAAGTCTCAGCTCGTGGATAGATCAAGCTCAGCCCAAACATACACCAAGTGGGCCCCGGAAGTGGATTTATGCATCAATTACTTACTCATGTAAATCCTAGTAGCTAGTCTAGTATAAATAGGATAAATTACAACAAAGAATGCTATATTGATGTGATCACAATTTCGTCCACCAACGCCCATCTGCAGCATGTTTCTGGTGTTGAATGCCAGTTCCATGCTTGTTTCTGGCGTTCAGCGCCAGCTCTCCTCAGGGTGTATTCCTGGCGTTTAAACACCAGAATGTTGCTTGTTTCTGGCGTTCAACTCCAGATCCATGCTCTGTTCTGGCGTTGAACGCCAGACAGATGCTCCTTACTGGCGTTTAAATGCCAGTAAGCCCTTCCTCCAGGGTGTGCTTTTTCTTCTGCTGTTTTTGATTTTGTTTTTAATTTTAGTATTTGTTTTGTGACTCCACATGATCATGAACCTAATAAAACATAAAAGAACAATAAAATAAAAATAGAATTAGATAAATAAAAATTGGGTTGCCTCCCAATAAGCACTTCTTTAATGTCAATAGCTTGACAGTGGACTCTCATGGAGCCTCACAGGTGATCAGGTCAATGTTGTGAACTCCCAACACCAAACGTAGAGTTTGAATGTGGAGATTCCACACCAAACTTGAGTTTGGTTGTGGCCTCCCAACACCAAAATTAGAGTTTAATTGTGGGGGCTTTGTTTGACTCTGTATTGAGAGAAGCTTTTCTTGCTTCCTCTCCATGGTTGCAGAAGAAGATCCTTGAACTTTAAACACAAGGTAGTCCCCATTTAATTGAAGGACTAGCTCTCCTCTGTCAAATTCAATCACAGCTCCTGCTGTGGCTAGGAAAGGTCTTCCAAGGATGATGCATTCATCCTCCTCCTTCCTAGTGTCTAAGATTATAAAATCAGCAGGGATGTAAAGGCCTTCAACCTTTACTAACACATCCTCTACCAATCCATAAGCTTGTCTTACTGACTTGTCTGACATTTGTAATGAGAATATGGCAGGCTGTACCTCAATGATCCCCAGCTTCTCCATTACAGAGAGTGGCATAAGATTTATGCCTGATCCTAGGTCACACAGAGCCTTTTCAAAGGTCATGGTGCCTATGGTACAGGGTATTAATAATTTGCCAGGATCTTATCTCTTTTGAGGTAAAATTTGCTGAACCCATGTATCTAGTTCACTAATGAGCAAGGGAGGTTTGACGAACGGATTTTTGACGGTTTAGAATTTCACTAATGAAATCTCGTTGTAAAGTATAGTTTCCAAACCAAACAATAACCCTTTCATGCAAAAAGTTGTTTGTCACTAGTACAAACCCCTAAATTTATAAACCGAAGTATTGAACCTCGGGTTGTTCTCCCAAGGACTTACAATAAAGTGTCTTGTTATTGGTTGTAAGTTATTTTGGGGTTTTTGGATAAGAAGCATGAAAAGTAAATGGCAATGAAAGTAAACTAACAACTAACAAGGCTCTTGGCAAGATATGAGAACTAGAAGTTCTATCCTAGTTATCCTTCTCAATTGTGATGAGTATTGTTCATTGCTCCCACTTAGTTAACCCTTACCAAGTAAAGGAAAGTCAAGTAGATGAATCAATTTGATTCCTCAAGTCCTAATCAACTCCCATAGGAAAGACTAGCTTTAGGGGCATTCAAATCAATTAGCAACTTCTAATTATCAATCAACAAAGGAATTAGATAACTCAAGAGTCACTAATTACTCTACCTAGGCCAAGAGGAACAAAATCTACACTAAAATCCAACCAAGCATTTCATCAAACACTTGGAAGGCATAAAAGGAAAGCAAAGTAAATTGACAACAAGAATAGAATCTAACCACAATTATTGCAAAGAATTAATCAACAACAATCAAGGAAATCACAATTATCATGAATTACCTCAAATTGCATTATTGAAAGGAAATAAAGGAATAACAATCTATCCAAAACAAAATGAAGAATTACAATTATTAAAACACATAACTAGAAAGAGGATGAGAAGAAGATTGAGAATTGATAAAGGAAAATTGAATCAAAGTATGAATTAAACCTAGATCTAAGAAGAGAGATTAACCTAAACCTAATCCTAATTCTAATTCTAGAGAGAAGTGAGAATTTCTCTCTCTAGAAACTAAACTAAACTAATCCTAGTGAGTGTATGTCAATTGATATCAATCCCCTTCAATCCTTGGCTCTTATATGCATTTTGGCGCCAAAGTTGGTTGCTGAAACCTTCCCAAAATCGCCAGGCACGTGTTGCTTTAGTGAGGTCATGTGCCATCATCGGCGCGTGCGCGCATGGTACGCGTGCGCGTCCTTGGCCTGTTCCGCAATGTGCGCGCGAGCGCCTTGTGCGCGTACGCGTGCACGGCCTGGATCAGCTCTTTGGCTTTTTGTGCTTCTCTCCACTTGCATGCTTCCTTCCTTGCTTCCTTTGATCCATGCCTAGCCTATTTCAATCCTGTAATTACTAGCAAACACATCAAGGCATCTTATGGAATCAAAGAGAAATTAGAATTCATCAAAATAAGGATTAAAAAGCATGTTTTTACACTTAAGCACAAATATGGGAGAGATACAAAACCATGCTAATTCATAGGCTAAATGTGACAAAAGGTTATCAAAAATACTCTAAATCCAATACAAAACAAACCGTCAAATTGGGGTTTGTCAACCTCCCCACACTTAAACCTTAGCATGTCCTCATGCTAAATTAAGAGGGAACCAAAGGTTATGACATTTATTGAATGCAATCTAGACTATATGAGTCCTATCTAAATGCAACTACCTAAAACAAATGCAAATGCTCAATTCAAACATATCAAATTGCCAAGAGAGTATGTGTAAGCACAAGGGCTAGGCAATAGGAATTAATTCCAAACCACAATTGTATTGAATTATCAAAAAGAATTTAAACTTGCAAGAATATAGATAATATGGGTGAACACATGTGATTGAACTTTTGAACCCTCCCCGGATTGTGTATCCGCTCTATTCACTCAAGTGTTTAAGGGTCAATTCACTCAATTCTCTTCTAATCAAGCTTTCCAAAATTTGATTTTCTTCTAACAATCAACATTTATTCAATGCATGCATACATTCATCATGAGGTCTTTCATTTAGGTTGTAATGGGGTTAGGGTCAAGGTAGGATCATTTATGGTTAAGTGGACTAAGATTTGAATCTTTGATTAGCATAGACTTCCCCACCTAACTATGTAATGACCTATACAAGTTCAAACTATTCTAACTACCCATTCTTCACTTTTTCTTACATATTCATGCATCCTTATTTGATTCATAACACCTATGCATTGATTCCTTTTTATTGACTTCACTTTGGGGTGCTTTGTCCCCTTTTTATTATTTTCTTCTTTTTTTCCATATACAATTTTTTTCTTTTCTTTTCTTTTTTTTTTTCCTTTTCTTTTGTTTTTCTCATTTTCACTTTTATTTCTCTTCTCTTTTTTTTTTCATTTCTTTTTCTTTTGTCAAACTATATACAAGAACATCAATGCATAAGGTCTATTCATTTAATCAATACATGAGTATGTACCCAATTCCTAAACATGAAAGTATACTACCCTTTTTATCCCATCCAATGTTCCCAAGCCTCACCAACTTTGAATAATAAACACTCTCACTAGCCTAGGCTAATCAAAGATCCAAACAAGGACTTTTATTGGTTCTCCGCCTTGGGCTTGTAATGTGCTATATTAAGAATAAGTTGGTTAAACATAGGCTCAAAATTGGCTAACAATGGAGAGTAAAAGGTTGGCTATTTGGGAAAATGGGCTAATGAAATAATGGCCTCAATCATATAAACGCATAAATACAAGAGATAAATGGACATATAGAATCAAGCAAATCAAGGATTACAATCATAGAAAGAAAACAATTTCACACAAGAATGGAAAATAAGTGGTTATAAAATGTAACCACATCAATAGGCTCAAGTCTCACAAGCTTGTGTTCTTAATTCAATACATGCTTCACAAAGTATGAAATTCAAGCAAGTTTCACCAAAAATTTTTCTTTCAAACAATTGATTCAATGCCCTACATTTAAACTCCTTGGAAAATTTCAATGTTTGACTAAGCATTGTTGTGATTGAAAAATCCAAAAAATTTTCTTAGTTCACCCCTTTATTTTTCACTTTAAACCAATTTCTTATGCAAAAAGGGTGACTAGATATTTGCAATCCAAAATATGATTTCTAATCACAACCACAAACTAAAAGACAAAGATAAACAAAAATGTATAAAGAAAAATCCAACTAAAAGTACGAAATCTATCATCCAAAACATCTAAAAATATCCAAAAGCATCAAAATATCTAAAATCCAAAATAAGCAATAAAAGTGTCTAAATCAAACTAGAGATGCGTCAAAATGTATACAAAACTGTGCAAAATAGGATAACTAGGCTGAAAAGTTCACCGGTTCCCAAGTAATGCTACCGGTGCCCTCCCCACACTTAAAACCAAGCATCGTCCTCGATGCTAAACCGGAGGATCAGTGGGAGGTACAACGATAAGCTCAGGCTCTGGCTGTGGGACCGGCTCCTCATGAGTCTCTGGTGGCTCTGTAGTGTCATGGGTATCCTGCTGAATCGGCGCCTCCGCAGCCTCCTCCTGATGATCCTGCTCATCGGAGGCCGGGGAGTCGGGAAGCGGGGGCAGCTCAAGGCCCTGGGCCACAAACATCTGGTCAATCCGATCCAAACGGCGTCTGATATGGCGTTTCTCACGCTCTAAGAACCGGAAAAGATGCTGGACTAGGAGATAAGTAGGCTCAGGTGCTGCTGGTGGATCAGTGGATGATGAAGGAGCTGCGGCTGTAGAGGATAATGGGGCAGCTGTAGGGGCTGATGGTGAAGGTGTCCCCACGACAGCTCTGGCCCGAGAACGGCGTCTAGCAAGTGCTCGCTCGTGCACCCAACCACCCCAGGGAATAGTAACCTCCCTGTCATCAGCATCAGGGGGCAGTGGTCGCACATCATCGTCCAGCCATGGGACCTCAGCTAGGGCCGCCATACTCGTGACCAAAGTAGGAAATGGAAGTAAGCCACGAATATGCGCCCGCCACATGCACTGCCGGATAAGCCTAGGGAAAGAGACCTTCTTCCCCTCCATAACACACCCAATAAGTAGAAGCATCTCCATAGGAATCTCAGAGAAGTGGGTGGTGGGAAGGACATAGCAAGCAAATATCATCTGCCAAGTCTTGGCCTCTGATGAGCGGATAATTTATACGCTTTTTGGCATTGTTTTCATATAGTTTTTAGTAAGTTTAAGCTACTTTTAGGGATGTTTTCACTAGTTTTGATGTTAAATTCACATTTCTGGACTTTACTATGAGTTTGTGTGTTTTTCTGTGATTTCAGGTAAATTCTGACTGAAATTGAGGGATTTGAGCAAAACTCTGAAGAAGGCTGACAAAAGGACTGCTGATGCTGTTGGAATCTGACCTCCCTGCACTCGAAATGGATTTTCTAGAGCTACAGAACTCCAATTGGCGCGCTCTCAACGGCGTTGGAACGTAGACATCCAGAGCTTTCCAGCAATATATAATAGTCCATACTTTATTCGAAGAATGACGACGTAACTTGGCGTTAAACGCCAAGTACACGCTTCTGTCTAGAGTAAAACGCCAGAAAAACGTCATGATCCGGAGTTGAACGCCCAAAACACGTCATAACTCAGAGTTCAACGCCAAGATATGCCTTAGCACGTGAATTCATCAAGCTCAGCCCAAGCACACACCAAGTGGGCCCCGGAAGTGGATTTATGCATCAATTACTTACTCATGTAAACCCTAGCAGCGAGTCTAGTATATATAGGACATTTATCTATTGTATTAGACATCTTTTGACCATCTTTTGACCATTCTTAGTCTTTTTGATTCGGTCACTTGATCATGGAGAGGGCTGGCCATTCGGCCATGCCTGAACCTTTTGCTTATGTATTTTCAACGGTGGAGTTTCTGCACACCATAGATTAAGGGTGTGGAGCTCTGCTGTACCTCAAGTATTAATGAAATTCTATCTTCTTTTATTCAAATCTCTCTTATTCTTATTCCAAGATATTCATTCGTACCCAAGAACATGATGAATGTGATGAGTCAGATTACCCTCATTATCATTCTCACTTATGAATGCGCGTGATTGACAACCATGTCCGTTCTACATGCAACAGAGCTTGAATGCGTATCTCTTAGATTCCCCAACAGAATCTTCGTGGTATAAGTTAGATAGTTGGCGGCATTCATCTGGATCCGGAAAGTCCAACCTTGTCTGTGGTGTTCCGAGTAGGATCCTGGGAGTCCGGAAAGTCCAACCTTGTCTGTGGTGTTCCGAGTAGGATTCCGATCATGAGTGACCGTGACGTGCTTCAAACTTTAACCTGCTGGGCGTTGGTGACAGACGCAAAAGAGGGATTCTATTCCAGTAGGAGCGGGAACCAACCGGTGATTAGCCATACTGTGACAGAGTGCGTTTGCATAGTTTTCACTGCGAGGATGGGATGTAGCCATCAGCCATGGGTGATGCCTCCAGACTGGTTAGCTGTGCGAGTGACAGCCGCACAGGTTATTTCCCCGTGAGGAATGAAAGTAGCCACAGTTGATGGTGAACCCCTATACAAAGCTTGCCATGGAAAGGAGTAAGAAGAATTGAGTAGAAGCAGTAGGAGAGCAGGCGTGCTTGAGCCATGCAGCAGTTGTATATACTTAAAAGATACCTCTACCAATGAATCTGCATAAGTGTTCTATCCCTTTTATTATTTCTTCTTTTTATTATTAATTATTCGAAAACCCATAAACTATTTTAATCTGCCTAACTGAGATTTGCAAGGTGACCATAGCTTGCTTCATACCAACAATCTCTGTGGATTCGACCCTTACTCACGTAAGGTTATTACTTGGACGACCCAGTACACTTGCTGGTTAGTTGAACGAGATTGTGAAGAAAATAAACAATGCCCTCAGAGTATACATCCTTTATAAATACATAACAAGTGATCACAATTTCGTCCACCAAGTTTTTGGCGCCGTTGCTGGGGATTGTTCGAGTATGGACAACTGACGGTTCATCTTGTTGCTCAGATTAGGTAAATTTTCTTTTCAAAAATCTTTTTCAAAAATTTTTCTTTTAGTTTTCGTTTTTCCAAACTATTTTTTCGAAAAAAATTAAATAAAAATACAAAAAAAATTAGAAAATCATAAAAATCAAAAATATTTTGTGTTTCTTGTTTGAGTCTTGTGTTAATTTTTAAGTTTGGTGTCAAGTGCATGCTTTTAAAATTTTTCTTGCATTGTTTTCGAAAATTCATGCATTCATAATGTTCTTCATGATCTTCAAGTTGTTCTTGACAAGTCCTCTTGTTTGATCTTGATGATTTCTTGTTTTGTGTCTTTTGTTGTTTTTCATGTGCATTTTTGCATTCATAATTTTCATGCATTAAAGATTTCTAAGTTTGGTGTCTTGCATGTTTTCTTTGCATCAAAAATTTTTCAAAATTATGTTCTTGATGTTCATCATGATCTTCATAGTGTTCTTGGTGTTCATCTTGACATTCATAGCATTCTTGCATGCATCTTGTGTCTTGATCCAAAATTTTCATGTTTTGGGTCATTTTTGTGTTTTTCATTCAAAATTTGATTTCAAAAATATCTTTTCCCTATTTCCCTCCAAAATTTCGAAATTTTGGGATTGACTTGGTCAAAAATTTTCAAAATTAGTTGTTTCTTACAAGTCAAGTCAAAATTTCAATTTTAAAAATCTTATCTTTTCAAAATCTTTTTCAAAAATCATATCTTTTTCATTTTTTTTTATTATTTTCGAAAATTTCAAAAATATTTTTCAAAATATTTTCAAAATCTTTTTCTTATCTTTTTATCCAATTTTCGAAAAATTAGCTAACAATTAATGTGATTGGTTCAAAAATTTGAAGTTTGTTACTTTCTTGTTAAGAAAGGTTCAATCTTTAAGTTCTAGAATCTTATCTTGTAGTTTCTTGTTAGTTAAGTAATTTTTAAAATTAAATCTTTTTTTTTAAATATCTTTTTCAAATATATCTTTTTATCTTTTATCTTATCTTTTTCAAAAAATTTTATCTTTTTCAAAATTTGATTTCAAAATATCTTATCTAACCTCTTATCTTCTTATCTTTTTCAAAACTTGATTTCAAATCTTTTTCAATCAACTAACTAACTCCTTGTTTGTTTCTTATCTTTTTCAAAACCACCTAACTACTTTTCCCTCTCTAAATTTTCGAAAATTCTCCCTCTCTTTTTCAAAAAAAATTCTTTTTGTTTTAAATTTTAATTTTAATCTCATCTTATCTTTAATTTTCGAAAATTACTAACCTCTTTTTCAAAATTATTTTCAAAAATCTTCTTTTCTTTTTCTATTTTAATTATTTAATTACTAACACTTCTCCTCACCTCTCTTCATTCATATCCTAACATCTCATCTCACATCTCTGCCATCCTCACAGTTGTGTTTCTTTTCCACTCTTCTTCTACCCCTTTCTTCTTCTACTAACATAAAGGAATCTCTATACTGTGACATAGAGTATTCCTCTTTCTTTTCTTGTTTTCTTCTCTTTCTTATGAGCAGGAACAAGGATAAAGGCACTCTTGTTGAAGCTGATCCAGAACCTGAAAGGACTCTGAAGAGAAAATTAAGAGAAGCTAAATTACAACTATCCAGAAACAACCTTTCAGAAATTTTCGAACAAGAGAAGGACATGGCAGCCGAAAATAATAATAATAATAATGCAAGGAGAATGCTTGGTGACTTCACAAAGCCAACATCCAAGTTTGATGGAAGAAGCATCTCCATTCCTGCCATTGGAGCCAATAACTTTGAGCTTAAGCCTCAACTAGTTGCATTAATGCAACAAAACTGCAAGTTTTATGGACTTCCATCTGAAGATCCTTATTAGTTTTTAACTGAATTCTTGCAAGTCTGTGATACTGTAAAGACGAATGGAGTTAATCCTGAAGTCTACAGACTCATGCTTTTCCCTTTTGCTGTAAGAGACAGAGCTAGAATATGGTTGGATTCACAACCTAAGGATAGCCTGGACTCCTGGGATAAGCTGGTCACTGCCTTCTTAGATAAGTTCTTTCCTCCTCAAAAGCTGAGCAAGCTGAGAGTGGATGTTCAAACCTTCAAACAAAAAGATGGTGAATCCCTCTATGAAGCTTGGGAAAGATACAAGCAGCTGACCAAGAGATGTCCATCTGACATGTTTTCTGAATGGACCCTACTAGATATATTCTATTATGGTCTCTCTGAATTTTCGAAAATGTCACTGGACCATTCTGCAGGTGGATCTATTCACCTGAAGAAAACGCCTGAAGAGGCTCAAGAACTCATTGACATGGTTGCAAACAACCAGTTCATGTATACCTCTGAGAGGAATTCCGTGAATAATGGGGTCCCTCAGAAGAAGGGAGTTCTTGAAATTGATGCTCTGAATGCCATACTGGCTCAGAACAAAGTGTTGACTCAACAGGTCAACATGATCTCTCAAAATCTGAATGGATTGCAACATGCATCCAACAGTACTAGAGAGGTAGCTTCTGAAGAAGCTTATGATCCTGAGAACCCTGCCATGGCAGAGGTTAATTACATGGGTGAACCATATGGAAATACCTATAACCCATCATGGAGAAATCATCCAAATTTCTCCTGGAAGGATCAACAAAAACCTCAACAAGGTTTTAACAATGGTGGACGCAATAGGCTGAACAATAGTAAGCCATATCCATCATCTACTCAGCAACAGACAGAGAATTCTGAACAAAATAATTCTAATTTAGCTAATATAGTCTCTGATCTGTCAAAGGCCACTTTCAGTTTCATGAATGAAACCAGATCCTCCATTAGAAATTTGGAGGCACAAGTAGGCCAGCTGAGTAAGAAAGTTATTGAAACTCCTCCCAGTACTCTCCCAAGCAATACAGAAGAGAATCCAAAAGGAGAGTGCAAAGCCATTGACTTAGTCAACATGGCCGAATGCACTAGGGAGGAGGAGGACGAAAATCCCAGTGAGGAAGATCTCCTGGGACGTCCTCCAAGCAAGAAGGAGCTTCCTAATAAGGATCCTGAGGAATCTGAGGCTCACACAGAGACCATAGAGATTCCATTAAATCTCCTTCTGCCATTCATGAGCTCTAACTATTATTCATCCTCTGAAGAGGATAAAGATGTGACTGGTGAGCAAGTTGCTCAATATCTAGGAGCTATCATGAAACTGAATGCCAAGCTATTTGGTAATGAGACTTTGGAAAGTGAACCTCCCTTGTTCATTGGTGATTTGGATACTTGGATTCAGGAAACTCTACCTCAAAAGAGACAAGATCCTGGCAAGTTCTTAATACCTTGCACCATTGGCACCATGAGCTTTGAAAAAGCTCTGTGTGATCTTGGGTCAGGGATAAACCTTATGCCACTCTCTGTAATGGAGAAGCTAGGAATCATTGAGGCACAACCTGCCTTGTTCTCATTACAATTGGCAGATAAGTCAGTGAGACAAGCTCATGGGATAGTAGAGGACGTGCTTATAAAAGTTGAAGACTTTTACATCCCTGCTGATTTCATAATCCTAGATACTAGGAAGGAAGATGATGAATGCATCATCCTAGGAAGACCTTTCCTAGCCACAGCAGAAGCTGTGATAGATGTCAACAGAGGAGAGTTAGTCCTTCAATTGAATGGAGAATACCTTGTGTTTCAAGCACATGGCCATCCCTCTGTGACAAAAGAGAGCAAGCATGAAGAGCTTCTCTCAATTCAAGGTCAAGAAGAGCCCACACAGTCAAACTCTAAGTTTGGTGTTGTGAAGCCACAACCAAACTCTAAGTTTGGTGTTCAAGCCCCATATCCAAACTCTAAGTTTGGTGTTGGGACTAGACAACATTGACTTGATTGCTCTGTGGCTCCATGAGAGCCACTGTCAAGCTATTGACATTAAAGAAGCGCTTGTTGGGAGGCAACCCAATTTTATTTATCTAATTTTATTTTATTTTGTTTCTTTGTTATTTTTGTGTTTAATTAGGTACATGATCATGAGGAGTCACGAAAAAAATCAAAAAAAATTAAAAACAGAGTCAAAAACAGAAGAAAAAATTTTTCACCCTGGAGGACGCACGGGCCGGCGTTCAGCGCCCAGAAGATGCATCTGGCGGGCGTTCAACGCCAGAACAGAGCATCTTCCTGGCGCTGAACGCCAAAAACAAGCAACATCCTGGCGTTTAACGCCAGGATGCGCACGCAGAGGACAATCTGGCGCTGAACACCAGAAACAAGCTTGAAACTGGCGTTCAACGCCAGAATCAAGCATCACATGGGCGTTTAACGCCCAGAACATGCACCAATGGGCGTTTGAACGCCAGAATGGTGCATGAAGGCAATTTACACGCCTATAGGGTGAAGGAATGGTATTTCTTTTCACCTCAGGACCTGTGGACCCCACAGGATCCCCACCTCAGGACCTGTGGACCCCACAGGATCCCCACCTACCTTTTCTTTTAATCCTATTCACACTCTCCTAATCCAAATCTCATTTTCAATGTCACCCTTCCCAAAAACCTTCACCATTCACATCAACCTCCTCTTCCCCATAAACCCCACCTACCCCCATTACATTCAAATTCAATTTCCCACCCATTCCCACCCAAAATGGCCGAAACCTAACCCTCCCCCCCTCCCTATAAATACCTCCCTTTTCTTCTTCATTTTCACACAACATAACCCCTTCTTCTCTACATAGCCGAACCCACTTCTCTCCCTCTCTTCCAAATTCTCTTCTTCTTCTTCTTCTACTCTTCTTTTCTTTTTGCTCGAGGACGAGCAAATTTTAAGTTTGGTGTGGTAAAAAGCCTAGCTTTTTATTTTTCATTCACCATCAATGGCACCCAAGACCGGAGTTTCCTCAAGAAAAGGAAAAGGGAAGGCAAAAGCTTCCACTTCCGAATCATGGGAAAAGGAGAGATTCATCTCCAAGAGCCACCAAGACCACTTCTATGATGTTGTGGCAAAGAAGAGGGTGATCCCTGAGGTCCCCTTCAAGCTCAAAAAGAATGAGTATCCGGAAATCCGACATGAGATCCAAAGAAGAGGGTGGGAAGTCATAACCAACCCCATGCAACAAGTCGGATTACTGATGGTTCAAGAGTTCTATGCTAATGCATGGATCACAAGGAACCATGATCAAAGTATGAACCCGAATCCAAAGAACTATCTCACAATGGTTCGGGGGAAATACTTAGATTTCAGTCCGGAAAATGTGAGGTTGGCGTTTCATCTACCCATGATGCAAGGTGATGAACGCCCCTACACAAGGAGGGTCAACTTCAATCAAAGGTTGGACCAAGTCCTAATGGACATTTGTGTGGAAGGCGCCCAATGGAGAGTAGACTCCAAAGGCAAACCGGTCCAACTAAGAAGACTGGACCTCAAGCCTGTAGCTAGAGGATGGCTGGAGTTCATCCAAAGATCCATCATCCCTACAAGCAGCCGATCTGAAGTTACTGTGGATCGGGCAATCATGATTCATAGCATCATGATTGGAGAGGAAGTAGAGGTTCATGAAGTCATAGCCAATGAACTCTACAAAATAGCTGACAAGCCTTCATACATGGCACGGCTAGCCTTCCCCCACCTCATATGCCATCTATGTTATTCAGCTGGAGTTATCATAGATGGAGATGTCTCCATTGAAGAAGACAAGCCCATCACAAAGAAGAGGATGGAGCAAACAAGGGAAGTTCCTCACGGCCCTCAAGAAGAACATGAGGAAGTTCATCAACAAATGCCTCATGGAATGCACTTTCCTCCTAACAACTATTGGGAGCAACTCAGTACCTCCTTAGAAGACTTGAGTCATAATGTGGAACAACTAAGGGTGGAACACCATGAACACGCCCTCACTCTCCAAGAAATAAGAGAAGATCAAAGAGCTATGAGAGAGGAGCAACAAAGGCAAGGAAGGGACATAGAAGAGTTGAAGAACATCATTGGTACTTCAAGAAGAAGACGCCACTAAGAGGTGGATTCATTCCTTGTTCTTTATTTTCTTTCTGTTTTCGGTTTTTAAGTGTTATGTTTATCTATGTTTTTGTGTTTCTACTTCATGATCATTAGTGTGTAAACCATGCCTTAAAGCTATGAATAAAATCCATTAGTCTTTCACCTATCTTAAAAGAAAAATGTTTTAATTCAAAAGAACAAGAAGTACATAATTTTCAAAATTATTAGTGAATTTAATTTAATTATATTGATGTGGTGGCAATAATTTTTGTTTTCTGAATGAATGCTTGAACAGTGCATATTTTTGATCTTGTTGTTTATGAGTGTTAAAATTGTTGGCTCTTGAAAGAATGATGAACAAAGAGAAATGTTATTGATGAACTGAAAAATTCATGAATTGATTCTTGAAGCAAGAAAAAGCAGTGAAAAAAAAAGTGGAGAAAAAAAATAAATAGAAAGAAAAAGCAAGCAGAAAAATCCAATAGCCCTTAAAACCAAAAGGCAAGGGTAGCAAGGATCCAAGGCTTTGAGCATTAATGGATAGGAGGGCCCAAGGAAATTAAAAATCCAGGCCTAAGCGGCTAAAACAAGCTGTCCCTAACCATGTGCTTGTGTCATGAAGGTCCAAGTGAAAAGCTTGAGACTGAGTGGTTAAAGTCGTGATCCAAAGCTAAAGAGTGTGCTTAAGAGCTCTGGACACCACTAACTGGGGACTTTAGCAAAGCTGAGTCACAATCTGAAAAGGTTCACCCAGTTATGTGTCTGTGGCATTTGTGTATCCGGTGGTAATACTGGAAGACAAAGTGCTTAGGGCCAAGGCCAAGACTCATAAAGTAGCTGTGTTCAAGAATCAACATGCCTAACTAGGAAAGTCAATAACACTATCTGAAATTCTAAGTTCCTAGAGAAGCCAATCACTCTAAACTTCAAAGGAAAAAGTGAGATGCCAAAACTGTTCAGAAGCAAAAAGCTACAAGTCCCGCTCATCTAATTAAATTAATATTCATTGATATTTTGGACTTTATAGTATATTCTCTTCTTTTTATCCTATTTGATTTTCAGTTGCTTGGGGACAAGCAACAATTTAAGTTTGGTGTTGTGATGAGCGGATAATTTATACGCTTTTTGGCATTGTTTTCATATAGTTTTTAGTAAGTTTAAGCTACTTTTAGGGATGTTTTCACTAGTTTTGATGTTAAATTCACATTTCTGGACTTTACTATGAGTTTGTGTGTTTTTCTGTGATTTCAGGTAAATTCTGACTGAAATTGAGGGATTTGAGCAAAACTCTGAAGAAGGCTGACAAAAGGACTGCTGATGCTGTTGGAATCTGACCTCCCTGCACTCGAAATGGATTTTCTGGAGCTACGGAACTCCAATTGGCGCGCTCTCAACGGCGTTGGAAAGTAGACATCCAGAGCTTTCCATCAATATATAATAGTCCATACTTTATTCGAAGAATGACGACGTAACTTGGCGTTAAACGCCAAGTACACGCTTCTGTCTAGAGTAAAACGCCAGAAAAACGTCATGATCCGGAGTTGAACGCCCAAAACACGTCATAACTCAGAGTTCAACGCCAAGATATGCCTTAGCACGTGAATTCATCAAGCTCAGCCCAAGCACACACCAAGTGGGCCCCGGAAGTGGATTTATGCATCAATTACTTACTCATGTAAACCCTAGCAGCTAGTCTAGTATATATAGGACATTTATCTATTGTATTAGACATCTTTTGACCATCTTTTGACCATTCTTAGTCTTTTTGATTCGGTCACTTGATCATGGAGAGGGCTGGCCATTCGGCCATGCCTGAACCTTTTGCTTATGTATTTTCAACGGTGGAGTTTCTGCACACCATAGATTAAGGGTGTGGAGCTCTGCTGTACCTCAAGTATTAATGAAATTCTATCTTCTTTTATTCAAATCTCTCTTATTCTTATTCCAAGATATTCATTCGTACCCAAGAACATGATGAATGTGATGAGTCAGATTACCCTCATTATCATTCTCACTTATGAATGCGCGTGATTGACAACCATGTCCGTTCTACATGCAACAGAGCTTGAATGCGTATCTCTTAGATTCCCCAACAGAATCTTCGTGGTATAAGTTAGATAGTTGGCGGCATTCATCTGGATCCGGAAAGTCCAACCTTGTCTGTGGTGTTCCGAGTAGGATCCTGGGAGTCCGGAAAGTCCAACCTTGTCTGTGGTGTTCCGAGTAGGATTCCGATCATGAGTGACCGTGACGTGCTTCAAACTTTAACCTGCTGGGCGTTGGTGACAGACGCAAAAGAGGGATTCTATTCCAGTAGGAGCGGGAACCAACCGGTGATTAGCCGTACTGTGACAGAGTGCGTTTGCATAGTTTTCACTGCGAGGATGGGATGTAGCCATCAGCCATGGGTGATGCCTCCAGACTGGTTAGCTGTGCGAGTGACAGCCGCACAGGTTATTTCCCCGTGAGGAATGAAAGTAGCCACAGTTGATGGTGAACCCCTATACAAAGCTTGCCATGGAAAGGAGTAAGAAGAATTGAGTAGAAGCAGTAGGAGAGCAGGCGTGCTTGAGCCATGCAGCAGCTGTATATACTTAAAAGATACCTCTACCAATGAATCTGCATAAGTGTTCTATCCCTTTTATTATTTCTTCTTTTTATTATTAATTATTCGAAAACCCATAAACTATTTTAATCTGCCTAACTGAGATTTGCAAGGTGACCATAGCTTGCTTCATACCAACAATCTCTGTGGATTCGACCCTTACTCACGTAAGGTTATTACTTGGACGACCCAGTACACTTGCTGGTTAGTTGAACGAGATTGTGAAGAAAATAAACAATGCCCTCAGAGTATACATCCTTTATAAATACATAACAAGTGATCACAATTTCGTCCACCAGCCTCGCTAGTCAGATGAGTAAAGAGCATCCCTTTTGGCTTTGTATTGTTGGCATCCATAACCCATGTGGCTTCTGGGAACCCAATGACAGTCCTGAGTGCCTCATAATCGAAAGTCATGCTGTGTATGGCCAACTCAGCCTGCTGATGGGCACACAGCTCATCCGGGACATGGCGGCACTGAAGCGCCTCCTCAATCGCAGTCTCAGTAATCATAATCTCCCTACCCCTCACCTGAACCGAATCCAACGTCGGATGGAAGAAGTTGTAGTAAAATTCCTTCACCCAAGATACATTGATATCCCCCAAATCCCGGTCAACAAAGTCGATACCCAACTCAAGGATCCGACCGTCAATGGACCGTCTCACATCAGTAGGGAGGAGCAACTTTTTCTCAATGTTCAGCTTTGTAGTTCGATATTTGGAAAATCGAAGCTCACAGTAAAGGTTGGGGAATTTGTCAGGATTGGTAGAAGGTAACTGCTAATTTTCCTTGTCCACATCATTTAATGGGTTCTTGGCATAATTCTTGTAGATGGAAGGAATAGAAGGGGTAGAGTGTTTTCTCTTTTTGGAGGTAGTGGCTATGGCTTTGCCTTTGTCCGACATCCTGAAAAATATGATAGGATATATAAGACATTTAGCATGTGGCAGAGAAGGCATGTGCAGGATACAATTAACAAAAAACAATCATGATGTTGCAAAGAATATGCAAAAGTGAACCAATAAACCAAGAAAGCAAGTTTCATTAAAATTAACAACTCATATTCAAAATGCAAGAATATCATCATAATTTTGAAAGAATTGTTAAAGGGGGTTAAAGGTGAGCGAAAGTTAGATGGTTAAAGAAATTAATGAGGTCAGAAAAGTGGATTAGTGATATGATGATATTTATGCATAATGAAAAGAAAAGTTGTGGCTCATGTTCACAATGATTGTGCAAATCCGGGAAGTCAAAAGGAAAACGGAAAGTTGCCCAAAATTAAAATGAAGACCAAAATGAAACCAATTTCCTTAAAAATCGGGCAGCATTCCGGCTTAAAATTGGACGTTCCCGGATAGCAAATTATCACAATTAGCATAGAAAACAACATCAAATAGGCAAAGTGACATTGGTATAGCATTCAGGCAACATGAAATGCACAAAATCAGTCCAAACATCAGCATACAACATCCAAATAGCAGACAGCAAATTAAGCACGAACGGAGCACTTATCAGGCCTAGAATCCTCTATCCAGCCCTAGCTACCTAACAGCAAGTATTTCTAACTAATCCTAACATACAAAATTTTGAATTCAAACTAACTAACATGCAATAGGCTAACTAACATACATGAACAATAAAAAGAAAAACAGAAAAATACAGAAACGGAGCAGGAACCTGGGAGCAGAGAAGAATTAAGAATGGAGAGAGGAAACGGGGTGCAGCAGAGGCAGAGGCTTGCGCCGCCGTGGACGGTGGTGGTGGAGACGGCCGGTGCGGTGGTTCTGCTAGAAGAATGAGGGACTGAGCAAGGGCGGGACGGTGATGAAGAAAGAGGAGAATGAGGGAGGAATGAGTGGTAAGGGCAGAGAAAGGGGGCTGCCGGCAGTGACGACGGGGTGGTGGCGGAGAGTGCTGCCGGCGCTGGAATGGTGGGAAACGGGGAGACAAAGGGAGAGAGAGAGAGAGAGAGGTGAGTGGAGGAAAGAGAGAATGAGTGGGGTTGAGAGTGTTTATCGGTTGGCCGGAGGTGGTGGCCGACGCTGCTACTGCGACGGGCGTTGGAGGAGAGAAGAAGAAGAAGATGAAGGTTGGGGATGGTGTGCGCGACTGCGCAGTGTGCGTCACGCATTAGGGTTATCCCTATTTTTAAATCGACGCGAGCGCGCACCTCGCGCGTCCGCGCCCATTGAGGAAACTTGGGATCCGCACGTGCGCGTATAACGCGCTTGAGCGTGGATGAGCACATTAGGAAGGGACGCGTGCGCGTACAGTGCGCGCACGCGTGCATGGAGTTGGGCTAGGGGCTTAGAGTTGGCCCAACTCAGGCCTAACTCTCTGAAGAATGGCCTGGAAGTCGCGCAATCAGATCGGCGCGCACGCGGCCTGTACGCGTCCGCGCGCAGTGAGAAAAATTGGAGATCCACGCGCGAGCGTGCAGTGCGCTCTAGCATGCGTGGCATAATAAGTATGGGCGCGTGCGCATACAGTGCGCGCACGCGTACATGAGATTGGGCCTGAGGCATGCCTAACTCTCGGGTCCTTGGCCTAGATTGGTGGCAGCACGTAAGGACACGCGCGCGGCAAGTGCGCTTCCGCGTGCATTGCTAAGTTATGAAGCGGCGCGTCGGCGCGATGTGCGCGCTCGCGCAGGTTGAGTTGAGCCTGGGGCTTAAGGCCAGCCCAGAAATGGCCCAACTCTCTGGGGTTTGGCTCAATCAATTGCAGCAGCAAATCGGCGCGGACGCGGCAAGTGCGCGTTCGCGTGAACGTCCACGTTCTTAAAAACGGCGCGCACGCACGTAGTGCGCGTCCGCGTGGATCGTGTTGGGCTCGAGGCATAATGTTTGCCCAAGGGAGGCCCAACTCTCGGGAGTGTGGCTCGTGGTGCACCCATACAGGGACGCGTGCGCGTACATGGTGCGCTCGCGTCCACCCCCTTTTTTTCTTTTTTTCTATTTATTTTTTTTCTCTTTTTATCATAAAACAAATTGCTGGATGCTCCCTTTAGTGTTCACAACTCTTATTCCCTCAACTATCATACAATTCACAAAAATACAATTTTTTTTGATATTATTCATCTACTACTAAACACAACATGCATGTGACTAAGCTAACAATGAAGTTGTACAAACAAATTTGTATGAAACATCTACCTACAATGGTAACTCAAATCACTTATTAAGTAAATGTAAAAGATTGGAAAGAGTTTACCATGGTGGGGTGTCTCCCACCTAGCACTTTTAGTTTAAGTCCTTAAGTTGGACATTTGTGAGGCTTGTTGTCATGGTGGCTTATGTTTGTACTCATCCTTGAATCTCCAAGGATCCATGCTCCTCAATTGGTTGACAGAATTTCCAACCATTTTTATTAGGCTTGGGCAGAGTTCTACCCAAAATACGAGTCCCCATATTTGGTCTTCACATAGCGAACCGGGATCCCATATCTTATTTTCGCATCCATCCATTAGTTGAGTTCCATGATTTTGTCGGATGGGTGGTTGACATAAATGTGGTGGACACACAGAATTCTCTTTACTCCACCAATACTTCCTTCTAGATCCATACAAGGTAATCCTTGTCCCAACATCATCCTTATACCTTGAGGCCTTGACCTTAATGAGCTTAACACTTACTTTCCAACCACTACACAACTCATTCTTACTTTTAAGTCCACAAAGAGTTCTAAGTTGACCATCATTTTCAATTAAACCATATTCAAGTGAGAAATTAAAGCTTAGCGATAAGAGTTTTACCCACTTGAATGTTGTGTTGGATGGTGACTTGGGAAGGAAGGCTTCCCCACACTTAGACAATGCAAGATCTACCTCTTTGTGCTCTTCGTTGATTATTTCCACCTCTTTACAAGCTTCTTCAATTTCAACCTTTTCCCTTTTGTTACATGGCTTGGTGTTGACGTTTTGTTTAATGGGAGATGATTCAACTTTGGATAGGAATTCATCGATGAATGAATTCATCTCTTGATCAACCTCTTCATATTCTTCAATTTCAATATATACCATGTCATTTTCGTTATCCTTGGGAGGTTGTACACATTCTTCTATAACTTCAACTTTATGTCCAATGGGAGAGGATTCTATTGTAGAGAGGAATTCATCCATGATTGAATCCATCTCTTGATAAGCTTCTTCCAAGTCTTCAACGATGATATGCTTTGGAGGTTGTGCACCCTCTTCAACATCAATATCAAGCTTCTTGAAAGAATTCTCCATGATGCTACATTCCCATGGACTTTCAACATCCCCTAGATCTTCAACCACTTCTTCCCTTTCTTCAATGATCATAGGCTCCTCCAATTGTTCCAACACAAAATAGCATCCCTCATTCCCCACCGGAGTTTTCAATCTCTCCTTCATGCTTTGCTCTTCAATTGATTCTCCATATGTGGCTAGGGAAGCACCTTGAGTGTTCAAACATTTGTAGGCTAAAGTATGCACTACCTTGGTCAAGTTAGTCACAAACTCTAAGGTGTTCCTTTGCATATCCGCTTGTCCTTGAAGTAGCAAGGTAAGAGAATCATCTATTGGGGCTTGGGGTGAGTAGGAAGGTTCATTATTTTGGAGAGAGGATTCATGGTAGGAAGGTGGTTCCTCTTGATAAAATTGTGGAGATGGTGTGTATTGAGGTGGTTCTTGGGAGTAATCTTGATAGGGTTGTGGTGGTTCTAAGGGTTCTCACTCATAATGGTCATAAAAATATGGTATGGATGATTGGTCATATGATGGATATGGATCATAAGAAGGTGCTTGGTATGGAGAGGCTTGTGAGAATGGTTGAGGTTCATGTTGAGGATGAGATTCATAGGCATATGGTGGTTCTCGAAAGTCACAAGGTGATTCACCATAGCCATTGGGTTGATATGCATCATAGGATGGCTCTTCTTCATAGTGCATTGGTGGAGGTTGTTGCCATGAAGATTGATCATATGCATATGACTCCTCCCACCCTTGATTGTTTCATCCTTGATACACATGCTCATTGAAGCTCTCCTCACCTACAACACAATTGGAACCAAACTCATAGCCAAAGTGAGAATTCATGGTGGAAAGAGAAAATAAAATTCTACACTAGCAAATGAAGCAAAAAAAACAAGATATTTACACTATTCACATATATACAATAACCAATAACACAACACCATTGCAATTCCCCGGCAACGGCGCCATTTTGACGAACGGATTTTTGACGGTTTAGAATTTCACTAATGAAATCTCGTTGTAAAGTATAGTTTCCAAACCAAACAATAACCCTTTCATACAAAAAGTTGTTTGTCACTAGTACAAACCCCTAAATTTATAAACCGAAGTATTGAACCTCGGGTCGTTCTCCCTAGGACTTACAATAAAGTGTCTTGTTATTGGTTGTAAGTTATTTTGGGGTTTTTGGATAAGAAGCATGAAAAGTAAATGGCAATGAAAGTAAACTAACAACTAACAAGGCTCTTGGCAAGATATGAGAACTAGAAGTTCTATCCTAGTTATCCTTCTCAATTGTGATGAGTATTGTTCATTGCTCCCACTTAGTTAACCCTTACCAAGTAAAGGAAAGTCAAGTAGATGAATCAATTTGATTCCTCAAGTCCTAATCAACTCCCAAAGGAAAGACTAGCTTTAGGGGCATTCAAATCAATTAGCAACTTCTAATTATCAATCAACAAAGGAATTAGATAACGCAAGAGTCACTAATTACTCTACCTAGGCCAAGAGGAACAAAATCTACACTAAAATCCAACCAAGCATTTCATCAAACACTTGGAAGGCATAAAAGGAAAGCAAAGTAAATTGACAACAAGAATAGAATCTAACCACAATTATTGCAAAGAATTAATCAACAACAATCAAGGAAATCACAATTATCATGAATTACCTCAAATTTCATTATTGAAAGGAAATAAAGGAATAACAATCTATCCAAAACAAAATGAAGAATTACAATTATTAAAACACATAACTAGAAAGAGGACGAGAAGAAGATTGAGAATTGATAAAGGAAAATTGAATCAAAGTATGAATTAAACCTAGATCTAAGAAGAGAGATTAACCTAAACCTAATCCTAATTCTAATTCTAGAGAGAAGTGAGAATTTCTCTCTCTAGAAACTAAACTAAACTAATCCTAGTGAGTGTATGTCAATTGATATCAATCCCCTTCAATCCTTGGCTCTTATATGCATTTTGGCGCCAAAGTTGGTTGCTGAAACCTTCCCAAAATCGCCAGGCACGTGTTGCTTTAGTGAGGTCATGTGCCATCATCGGCGCGTGCGCGCATGGTACGCGTGCGCGTCCTTGGCCTGTTCCGCAATGTGCGCGCGAGCGCCTTGTGCGCGTACGCGTGCACGGCCTGGATCAGCTCTTTGGCTTTTTGTGCTTCTCTCCACTTGCATGCTTCCTTCCTTGCTTCCTTTGATCCATGCCTAGCCTATTTCAATCCTGTAATTACTAGCAAACACATCAAGGCATCTTATGGAATCAAAGAGAAATTAGAATTCATCAAAATAAGGATTAAAAAGCATGTTTTTACACTTAAGCACAAATATGGGAGAGATACAAAACCATGCTAATTCATAGGCTAAATGTGACAAAAGGTTATCAAAAATACTCTAAATCCAATACAAAACAAACCGTCAAATTGGGGTTTGTCAAGGTTCACCTTCCCAAGTCTCATTACCAAACAACTTGGCATTCAGCTTCATGATAGCTCCTAGATATTTAGCAACTTGCTCTCCAGTTACATCTTCATCCTCTTCAGAGGAAGAATAGTCTTTAGAGCTCATGAATGGCAGAAGGAGGTTTAATGGAATCTCTATGGTCTCGATATAAGCCTCAGATTCCTTTAGGTCCTCAATAGGGAGCTCCTTCTTACTTGAGAGACGTCCCATGAGGTCTTCCTCATTGGGGTTCACGTCCTCTCTTTCCTATCTAGGTTAGGCCATGTTGATTATGTCAATGGCATTGCACTCTCTTTTTGGATTCTCTTCAGTATTGCTTGGGAGAGTACTAGGAGGATTTTCAGTAACTTTCTTACTCAGCTGGCCCACTTGTGCCTCCAAATTTCTGATGGAAGATCTTGTTTTACTCATGAAACTTAAAGTGGCTTTAGACAGATCAGAGACTATGTTTGCTAAGTTAGAAGAGCTCTGCTCAGAATTCTTTGTCTGTTGCTGAGAAGATGATGGAAAAGGCTTGCTATTGCTGGGCCTATTTCTTCCACCATTATTAAAGCCTTGTTGAGGCTTTTGTTGATCCTTCCATGAGAAATTTGGATGATTTCTCCATGATGAATTATAGGTGTTTCCATAAGGTTCACCCATGTAATTTACCTCTACTATTGCAGGGTTCTCAGGATCATAAGCTTCTTCTTTAGAAGATGTCTCTTTAGTACTGTTGGATGCATTTTGCCATCCATTCAGACTTTGAGAAATCATGTTGACTTGCTGAGTCAACATTTTGTTCTGAGCCAATATGGCATTCAGAGCATCAGTTTCAAGAACTCCCTTCCTTTGAGGCGTCCCATTATTCACAGAATTTCTCTCAGAAGTGTACATGAACTGGTTGTTTGCAATCATTTCAATAAGCTCCTGAGCTTTTGCAGGCGTTTTCTTTAGGTGAATGGATCCACCTGTAGAATGGTTCAGTGACATCTTAGAGAACTCAAACAGACCATAATAGAATATATCTATCATGGTCTACTCTGAAAACATGTCAGAAGGACACTTTTTGGTCATCTGCTTGTATCTTTCTCAAGCTTCATAGAGGGATTCACCATCCTTTTGCTTGAAGGTCTGAACATCCACTCTAAGCTTGCTCAGCTTTTGAGGAGGAAAGAACATAACCAAGAAGGCCGTGACCAGCTTATCCCAAGAGTCCAGGCTATCCTTTGGTTGTGAGTCCAACCATGTTCTAGCTCAGTCTCTTACAACAAAAGGGAAAAGCATGAGCTTGTAGACTTCAGGATCTACTCTAGTAGTCTTAACAGTCTCACAGATCTGCAAGAACTCAGTTAAAAACTGATAGGGATCTTCTGATGGAAGTCCATGGAATTTGTAGTTCTGTTGTATTAGAGCAACTAGTTGAGGTTTCAGCTTAAAATTGTTTGCTCCAATGGCAGGGATTGAGATGCTTCTTCCATCAAATTTGGAAGTAGGTGTAGTATAGTCACCAAGCATCCTCCTTGGATTATTGCTGTTGGGTTCGGCTGCCATATCCTTTTCTTGTTCGAAAATTTCAGTAAGGTTGTCTCTGGCTTGTTATAATTTAGCTTCTCTTAGTTTCCTTTTCAGAGTCCTATCAGGTGCAGGATCCGCTTCAATAAGAATGCCTTTTTCCTTGTTCCTGCTCATATGAAAGAGAAGAGAATAGAAGAAGAAGAGGAATCCTCTCTGTCACAGTATAGAGATTCCTTTATGTTAGTAGAAGAAGAAAGGAATAGAAGAAGGAAAAGGTAAGAATCCAAACACAAGGGTGAGGATAGTGTCGAATTCTTGAGTAGAGGAGAAGTGTTAGTAGATAATTAAATAAATAGAAGGAGATGAGAGGGAGAGAATTTTCGAAAATAAATTTTGAAAAAGGGTTAGTGATTTTTGAAAATTAAGAGAAGAAATAAAATTAAAATTAAAATTGAAACAATTAATTAATTAAAAAGAATTTTTGAAAAAGAGAGAAATTTTCGAAAATTATAGAGGAAAAAGTAGTTAGGTGTTTTTGAAAAAGATAAGAGATAGTCAATTAGTTAGTTGGGAAAGATTTGAAAATCAATTTTGAAAAGATATTTTAGAATCAATTTTTGAAAAAAAATATATAATTTTAAAAGATATGGTAAAAAGATATTTTGAAAAAGATTTAATTTTTAAAATTAAAATTGATTACTTGACTAACAAGAAACTAAAGGATATGATTCTAGAATTTAAAGATTGAACCTTTCTTAACAAGAAAGTAACAAACTCTAAATTTTTTTAATCAATCACGTTAATTGTTAGTAAAGTTTCAATTTTTTGAAATAAAGATAAGAAAAAGATTTTGAAAATATTTTTAAATTTTCAAAAATCATAAGATAAAAATGAAAAAGATTTGATTTTTGAAAAAGTTTTGAAAAGATAGGATTTTTAAAATTGAAAATTTGACTTGACTTATAAGAAATAGCTAAGTTTTAAAAATTTTTGACTAAGTCAACTCAAATTTTCGAAAATTAGGAGTAAAATAAGGAAAAGATTTTTTTAGTTTTGAATTTTTAATGAGGAGAGAGAAAAATACAAATATGACCCAAAACATGAAAATTTTGGATCAAAACACTTAATACATGCAAGAACACTATGAATGTTCAAGATGAACACCAAGAACACTTTGAAGATCATGATGAACATCAAGAACATATTTTTGAAAAAATTTTTGATGCAAGGAAAACATGCAAGACAACAAACTTAGAAATCTTTAATGCTTAGACACCATGAATGCAAAAATAAACATGAAAAACAATAAAAGACACAAAACAAGAAAACATCAAGATCAAACAAGAAGACTTACCAAGAACAACTTGAAGATCATGAAGAACACATGAATTTTCGAGAAATGCAAAAGTTTTTAAAACATGCGATTGACACCAAACTTAAAACATGACACAAGACTCAAACAAGAATCACAAAATATTTTTGGTTTTTATGATTTTATGATTTTTTTGTATTTTCTTTTATTTTTTTCGAAAAAACATATAGGAAAAAGAAAATAAGAAATTCAAAATTTTTAATAAGAATTCTAGGAATCTTTCAATGTTAGCCTAAAGCTCCAATCCAAGAGTTGGACATGGCTTAATAGCCAACCAACTTTAGGATATAAATCAGGCATGCAACAGTTGATACTTCATCCAACTCCATATACATGCCTTTTATGTTGACAAGTGGAAGCCTCAATCCAAAAGAATTTGGATATGGCTCTACAGCCAGCCAGGCTTCAACATGTTACCATGAAACTCTAGAATTCATTCTTAAAAATTTGGAATAATTTTCTAAAAAAAAGGGAAAATTTTAAAAAAATATATTTTTGAAAACTTTTTGAAAAGAAAATAAAAAAGAAAATTACCGAATCTGAGCAACAAGATGAACCGTTAGTTGTCCAAACTCAACAATCCCCGGCAACGGCGCCAAAAACTTGGTTCACAAAATTGTGATCTCTAACAATGGCATTCAACTTGGTATGCGCATTTACTAACTCAGCACTTTCTTCACAACTTCGCATCACTAACCAGCAAGTGTACTGGGTCATCCAAGTAGTAAACCTTACGTGAGTAAGGGTCGATCCCACAGAGATTGTTGGTATGAAGCAAGCTATGGTCATCTTGTAAATCTCAGTCAGGCGGATAATAAATGCTTATGGAGATTTTGAATAATAATAATAAATAAACAGAAAATAAAGATAGAAATACTTATGTAGATCATTGGTGAGAATTTCAGATAAGTGCATAGAGATGCTTGTTCCTGTTGGATCTCTTCTTTCCTACTGCCTTCCTTCAATCCTTCTTACTCTTTTCCATGGCAAGCTGTATGTAGGGCATCACCGTTATCAATGGCTACATCCCATCCTCTCAGTGAAAAAAGTCCAAATGCTCTGTCACGGCACGGCTAATCATCTGTCGGTTCTCGATCATGTCGGAATAGAATCCATTGATTCTTTTGCGTTTATCATCACGCCCAACAATCGCAAGTTTGAAGCTCGTCACAATCATTCAATCCCAGAATCCTACTCGGAATACCACAGACAAGGTTTAGACTTTTCAGATTCTCATGAATGCCGCCATCAATTCTAGCTTATACCACGAAGACTCTGATCTCACGGAATGGAAGGCTCGGTTGTCAGACGAGGGCAACCATGTGTCGTGCATTAGGAATCCAAAAGATACACACTCTACTTCTCGCTTGTAGAACGGAGGTGGTTGTCAGGCATGCGTTCACAAGGATGGATGATGATGAGTGTCACGGATCAACACATCCATCAAGTTAAAGTACGAATGGTATCTTAGAACAGGAATAAATTGAATTGAATAGAAAATAGTAGTAATTGCATTAAAACTCGAGGTATAGCAAAGCTCCACACCCTTAATCTATGGTGTGTAGAAACTCCACCGTTGAAAATAAATAAGTGATGGTCTAGGCATGGCTGAATGGCCAGCCCCCACAATGTGATCAAAAGACCGAATGGTCAAAAGACTAGATAGCCAAAGACTCTGAATACAATAGTAAAATGTCCTATTTATACTAGAGTAGCTACTAGGATTTACAGAAATAAGTAATTGATGCAGAAATCTACTTCCAGGGCCCACTTGGTGTGTGCTTGGGCTAAGCTTGAACTTTATACGTGCAGAGGCTTCTCTTGGAGTTGAACGCCAAGTTGTAACGTGTATTTGGCGTGCAATTCTGGTTCGTGATGTGTTTCTGGCATTTGACTCCAGAATGCAGTTTGCGTCATCTAATCTCGAACAAAGTATAAACTATTATATATTTCTGGAAAGCTCTGGATGTCTACTTTCCAACGCCATTGAGAGCACGCCATTTGGAGTTCTGTAGTTCCAGAAAATCCATTTCGAGTGCAGGGAGGTCAGAATCCAACGGCATCAGCAGTTCTTTGTCAGCCTTCTTATCAGAGTTTTGCTTAGGTCCCTCAATTTCAGCCAGAAAATACCTGAAATCATAGAAAAACACACAAACTCATAGTAAAGTCCAGAAATATGAATTTAGCTTAAAAACTAATGAAAACATCCCTAAAGGTAGCTAGATCCTACTAAAAACTACCTAAAAACAATGCCAAAAAGCGTATAAATTATCCGCTCATCAGCCTACATCTAGATAACAGTTCTCAGCTTGTGGGTGTCCCCACTATATATTCAAGCACTAATCAAGCAAGATGAATCCTTCAACATGGCGAGGCATTCAGTCATTCATTCAACACTCTCAGTCATTCCTTTCATTATTCAGTCTTTCATTCATCCCTTTCATTATGGGTTCTCTTTCTTTTTAAGCTCTAATTAATCCTTGAACATAGCTTTTTCTTATCTTTTCTTTGGTGCTTTGCACCTTGAGCCTAGCCGTGACTCTAAGTGTTTTGTCTCAAGCTTAACTTGACACAAAAACGTCACAAGCACTTAACTGGGGAACTCTTTGAGTTCAAATTTTTCTTTTAAATTCTCCCAGTTAGTGGTGCTTAGAGCCTTTGGTATATTCTGTAATTGCACTTGGTCTCAACTCTTAGTGCTCTATCTCAAGGGTAAATTGACACATTCACACCACAAACATATAGCTAAGAAAACAACTCTTTGAGCATTTAATCATATTTGACCTTCTTAGTCATTGATGCTCATAGCCTTTGACCTTGCTTTTTATTTTCTTTTTCTTTTGATTCAAGGATTAATTTCTTGTTTAATTTAGAGAATCCATAATATTTCTCTAAGTTCATGAATCTCAAGAATCAACATTCTTGACTTCAATATCAATTATGAACTATTCAATTCATACATTTAGAATCATAGATAATACTAACACTTAAAATAATTAGGATAGCTCAGAATATATAACTCAAGTCTCATGCATTTTACTACTTTTTTTCTTTTGACTTTTTCAAGCTCAATGAGCAATAAATGAGACATTTTTTTCTAAATAAACACAAAATATAAATTTAAATAACTAAGCTATAAAAACAATAAACAACTACTAATAAGCATGCAAAGGCTTCAAACAGATAACAGAAAACAAAATAAAATACTAAAAAATAGAAAATAATTAAAGCAACATATAACGAAGCTCAACCACCTTAGTCCTAGTGGCTGCTCCCTCTTGGGAATCCTCTCCAGTGCCTTAGCTCCTCCAACTCTCACCTCTGACTCTGCTGCTCCTCTACTAGCTTATGGAGGAGGGCAAAATGGTCCTGATGCTTTATTCTCAGGTGATCGACTGATGATGTCAGCTGCCCAATAGATGTGGTCAACTAATCCCAATAATCACGTGGAGGGAAATAATATCCTTGAGGCATTTCAGGCTGCTCCTATTGAGGAGGGGGAACTGGCTCCTGAGGCACTGCTCGTTCATGCTTCTTGGCATACTCCATACCCCTCCTAGTGATCGGCCTATTGACATCAATAGGAGTGTCTCCATCAATGCGGACTCAAGCGGCCTCATATAGGCGAAAGATGAGATAGGAGGAAGGCCAATCTAGAAAAAATTAAGGCCTTCGCGGCTATGTCATAAAGCTCCTGAGGGATCACATGATACACCTCTACCTCATTACAGAGCATGATACAGTGAATCATCACAAATCGGTCAATAGTAACCTCAAACCAGTTACTCGTAGGAATGATGGAGCGTTGACTGAACTCCAACCTTCCCCAAGCAGCCACCTTCAGATTATGCCTTCCCAACAGATATGGCTGCCCCCTAGCATCACGCCTCTACTGTGCTCTGATGAGGCATATACATCAGTGAGGACGTGGTCCAGTCTCTGAGCAGTGTTGACTCTGTGAGTGTAAGAGTGGGGTCATTTCTGGATGGTGGCAGCTGAAATATATTCTTCACTCTCTCCAGACTAAACTCTAGGATCCTCCCTCAGACCATAGTATGCCAGTTCTTTGGGTCGGGGTTCATGCCCTTGACATGCTTGTATGTTACCCAAGTATTGGTGTAGAATACCCTGTCCATCAGAACACCGACATTGGTTACGAGGTTGCACAGAACTCCCCAACCCCTTCTCAGAATTTTTTCCCGGATCTCCAAATATTCATCTGGTTGAAAATTAAATCAGACCTCCGGGATCACCTTCTTTTTGCTCACAACTTCGTTAAAGTGATCTTCGTGGGCCTTGGAGAAGAACCGGGTAAAGTCAAACAGGCCGGTTGCAGGAGCCTTCTATTTTCTCTTCCTTAAAGATGATTCTCCTGTTTTTGGTGCCATATAGATAATGATAGAAATGGAAAAGTAGAGTGCCCGAACACTAAACTTAAAACTTTTGTTCATCCCCGAGCAAAGAAAAATAGAAATAAAAAGATAAGGAAGGGAAAAGTCAAAAGGAAAAATGTGGTAAAAAGGGAAAATACAGAAAATGAAAATAGATGAAAAGGAACTTGGAAGGAAGGGAGTGGGGCGTGTTCGGCTATGGAGGGGAAAAAGTAAAAAAATGAATGGAAGGGAAGAATGGGTAAAAAAGGGGGAGACATAAGATGGTGAAATGTGATATAGTGTGGTGAAAGTGAAAAAGGGGTGGGTTTTATAGTGGAGGGGTTGGGTTACGGGTTTGAGAGAGGGGATGGGATAAATAAAAATTGGAATTGTATTAAATGGGGAGTGGGTAACGGTTGGGGAATGGGGAAGAGAGATTTTGTGGGATTGATGGGATATGATAGGGTAATGGGAGGCACGGTTGGTATATGGGGGAATGAATGGGGATGGAAAAGTGGGTAGGGGGTAAGAGGGAGTGGGGAGTGTGTAAGAGATGGTCAAAATGGGTGGGACCCATTGTTGTTACCATTGGAAATGATTAAACCCTTTCCTTAAAATCAAATTCTGCGTTGCTAGCACTAAACGGCATCCTCGGTATTTAGCGCCATAATGCTGTGAAACTTGTGCTATCTAGGGCGTTAAATGCCCTCCCTGGTGTTTAACACCAATGTTTAACCCGGGTGGCATTTATCACCCTATAGGAAATGTACTGAATAGGGAGTGGTGCCATCGAAGGGGTTAAACGCCCTCCTTGGCGTTTAACGCCAGCACGCTAGCTACCAATTCAGGCACTAAACTCCTAGGTCTACGTTTAGCATCCAAAATAACGTAACTTCACCTTGATTTGCATGCTCGTCGGTGCGAAATGCCCAGCCTGGCATTTAGCGCCACCCAAACAAAGAGCTTCTTGAAATTAGTGCCCTTTCTGGCGCTGAACGCCCATCCTGGCGTTTAGCGCCACAGACCTGAATTGAAATCCTCTCCAGGGTATTTTGTTCTTCTTTCAGACTCCTCTGTCCCTATTTTAAACACATTCCATGACCACAAACATTATAAAAACCAAGGAAAACTATGAATAACAACATAAATAAATGAAAGTAAAACTGGAAATGGAATCAAAGGATACTAAGGATTGGGTTGCCTCCCAACAAGCGCTTCTTTACCGTCACTAGCTTGACGGTCAGCCTTGCTAAGGCGAGGGTCGATCATAGTGCTTTAGCTCCTCACCTCTCATTGTGAATCTTTTCCCTGTGTTCTCATGGATTAGCTCAATATGCTCAAGAGAGATGATCCTGTTCATTATATGAGGCAAGATTGGGCCTTTAGTCAACACCACTTTCATTCCTGGTGAGAAATCTTTAGTGGAGATCTTCTTGTTTCTCCATCCCTTGGGTATTTTGTTCTTGGAAACTTTCTCCTTGGTGGATGATGTACACCCAACACCAAACTTAGGTTTGATGTCAGGGAGAATTGTATTCATAGTTGTAAGAATCGGACCGGACCGGCCGGTTCGACCGGAAAACCGGTGAACCGGACTCAGAACCGGTCCGGTTGAGTGATGTAACCGGATAAGGAACAGAACCGTTTTGAACCGGGTTGAACCGGCCGGTTTTGATAAAAATCGGAAAACCGGCAGTTTTTGGTTAACCGACCGGTTCAGGAAATTTTTTTTTTTTAATCTTTTTCCAAAACGGCGTCGTTTTGGTTTATTTAAAACAAAAAAAAAAGAAAAGCCCTACGGGCTACCACCCCCACGCCCCACCCGATCCCATTTTGCACTTGCAGTTCCAATTTCTCTCCCCTTCTTGGCTATTCCCGCAACCCTAACAGCGAAACCCTACCACTACCAGCCCTCCGCCAGTCCGCCGCCGTCACCTCACTCACCCAGCCCCCAGCCCGTCATCCTCTTCGTCTCACCGGCGGTCTGAGCTCTGAAGAAACCAACTCAACCAACTCAGCCCGTCATCCTCTCCGAACAGCAGACCCAACACCCGCGAAATCGCCGGTCAGCCGTTGCGCGCAGTCGAACTCGCCATTCCAGCGCCGTCGCCCTCGCCTAGTCGCCCTTCTGCTCTAGTGCTACTGCTCTGTGACTCTGTCAACAGGTAAGCTCCACTGCTCCAGTTCTGTAATCTGCTTCTTCTCTGTTTTGCACTTGAAGTTTAATGATTGTTGTGTGAAATACATTACACTCTGCTCTGTTCTGTTACTGTAAGTTCTGTTAAGCTGAATTTCCTTGTTGAATATGCTTGTTGAAATTTGAAACTGTTGAATACATTACACTTAAATATGCTTGTTGAATTTCCTTGTTGAATATGCTTGTTGAATTTCCTTGTAAATTTACTGTTGGATTAGGACATGAAATATGAAACTGTTGGCTGTTGCATTTTTCATGTTATGTAAATCAAATTTTTCATGTAAATCAATTTATGTTTTGTTGATTTGTACTGGAAATATGAAACTGTTGGATTATATGCTTGATTTGAATCAATGAAATATGAATTTGCTTGTCTTGCTGAATAGGAAATTTAACTATTTAAGAATTTAAGGTTGCTGTCTTGTTGAATAGGGAATAGAAACTAGGGAATTTAGGATTGCTATTGTTTTATAATTTTGCGGTTTTGCTACTCCATATTCTTTTAGAATGGCTTCTGCGAATACACCATCAAAAACACCATCTTCGCAAGAACAAGGATCAACTCCTGATGCATCAATCGGAACCCAAAAAAACAATAATAGAGCAAAAACCGATCCTGCATGGGGTCATTGTAAACAAGTTGTGGATTCTGGAAAAACAATTCTGCTATACATATATTGTGAGAAGCTTATTAGGGGTGGAGGAATTCATCGGTTTAAACTTCATTTGGCTGGAAAAGGAGGAGATATTGAGTCTTGTCGAAAGGTGCCAGCTGCAGTGAGACACCAATTCCATGAAAGTATTGAAGAGCTTCGAAGCAAGAAAAGAAAAACTCAAGAACAATATGCCGAAAGTTATAATGCTTGTGATGATGTTGAAAGAGAATTTGACGAGATCGAACGTAATGAGATGCAACAACAACAAAAATCCAGGGTTCCAACACCTATCTCTAGAAAAGGAAAACAAGTCAAAGGTTTACAATCCTATTTTCCATCAGCAACAACACCCGGAGCTCAACCAACTATCAAAAGCGTTCTTCAAAGCAAAGAAATTACGGAGAAGTGTGATATTGCTATTGCGAAATAGATGGTGAATGCCTCTGTTCCATTTAATGCGGTTAATTTAGCTTACTATCAGCCAATGATTGATGCTATTGCAAGCATGGGTGCAGGGTATAAAGGGCCAAGTTATCCAAGAGTCCGTGGGTATTTGTTGAGTAAATTAGTTGAGGATGTGAGGAAGATGATTGATGGTTATCGTGAGATTTGGAAGCAAACTGGATGCACTATTATGGCCGATGGATGGACTGATTGTTGTAGGCGTACTTTGATTAATTTTTTAGTTTATTGTCCTAAAGGAACTGTTTTTCTAAAGTCAGTTGATGCTTCTAATATCTCAAAAACTGCTGAAAATTTGTTTAAGTTGTTTAGGGATGTTGTATTGTTTGTTGGTCCTGAGAATGTTGTGTATATTGTAACGGACAATGCTGCAAACTATGTTGCTGCGGGAAGATTGTTGGAGGCTGAGTTTCCTAAATTGTATTGGTCCCCTTGTGCAGCTCATTGTGTTAATCTGATGTTTCAAGATATTGGGAAGTTGCAAGAAGTGAGTCAAACTGTGTCACAAGCTTCACTGATCACTAAGTATATCTATAATCATTGCTATCCACTGTTCTTGATGAGAAAGTTTACAGGTGGGCGGGAAATACTTCGTCCAGCTCCAACTCGGTTTGCTACTAATTTCATTGCTTTGCAAAGTATTTTAGCTCAAAAGGATCCTCTGAGAGCTATGGTGACTTCTAAAGAATTTACAAGCTCAGCTTACTCCAAAGAAGTCAAAGCTAAGAAATTTGTGGATCAAGTCTTGGATTCTAAATTTTGAAGTCAATGCACTGATATTGTTAAGCTTACTTCGCCACTTGTTCATGTTTTACGTATTGTGGATAGTGAAGACAGACCTGCCATGGGTTATCTTTATCAAGCTATTTATAAGGCTAGAGAAGAAATGGTGAGGAGGTTTCAGAAAAGAAAGAAGGTTGTTGATCCTTATCTGAAGATTTTGGATACCCGTTGGGATGCACAACTTAAGAGAAATCTTCATGCCGCTGGTTATTGGTTAAATCCAGCTTTTCGATTTAATGCGGGAGAATTTGAAAATCACAAAGAAACGATTTCTGGCTTGTTGGATGTCATTGAGAAATATGCTTATGATGATCCTGTATTGAGATCTAAACTGACAAGTGAGAAGAGGCTCTTTAAGAATGCTGAGAAAGATATTGGAAGACCCTCTGCAATACGTGAACGAACCACTGTTATGCCAGGTGAAATTTCTTCATAAATTTGGTCTTTTACTATTGTGATGAATTTATTATGTGATATTTATGATTGTGATAAATTATTTATCTATTTTTTATGTTAAGATCAATGGTGGGAATCTTATGGTTGTGGAGCACCAAATTTGCAAAAGTTGGCTATTCGTGTTTTAAGCCAGACTTGTAGCTCTTCAGGTTGCGAGCGTAACTGGAGTATTTTTGAACACATTCACTCAAAGAAGAGGAATCGGCTAGAGCATCAAAAACTAAATGATCTTGTTTATGTTCATTACAACTTAAGGTTACAACAAAGGTACTTTCTTGATTGTTTTAAGTTGAAACTTGAAAGCATTATTTTAAAATCTTAATCATCACATGAGTAACGAAATATATTGATAACATAGGAACCAAATGAGAAACCAAGTTTATGATCCAATTTGTCTTGATGCATTTGAGGATCATTCGGAATGGATACTGGAAGATTCACCACCATTTTTAACTCCTGAAGAAATTGATGCTTTACGAAATGATCTTGCAAATATGTCTCTTCAATCACCTTTAGATGATTTAGGTATGCTTTTATTTATTTATGAATTTTGATCAACTATGATTTTTGTATGCCTTATAACATGTTTTATATTATTTTTTATCTTGATTTGTGAAACATTATCTATAATGCTAGATCAATTGGATTTGGAAGATGATCGGGAGGATGATGGAGCTAATAATTCTGTGGAAAATGCAAATCAAAATGAAACCAATCAGGATGTAGCTCCACATTTGTCAGATGAAGAGCAACTTGCCGACTTCGAAATCACTCCTTGGATTTAGTTTATGAATTGTTATCCATATTGTGTTTAACTAAGATACTAATGTACTAGTACTAAGTACTAACTACTTTCATGTTTATCTTTGTATTAGTTATATTTAGACTTTGAAACTTGGTTGTCTTTAAAATGTTGGTGAAGAACTAACAATATGTATTTTGAATTTATTAAGTTTATGACTATTTTTAGTATTTTATATTTTTTATTCATGTGAAACCGGTTTTACCGGTTCAACCAACGGTTTATCGGTTGAACCAATAAACCAGTGAACCAGTAACGTGACCGGTTCGATCACCGGTCCGGTTCTTACAACTATGATTGTATTGGTTCCAATCAAAGGAGGTTTGAGCTGTAAACCTTGTTGTGCATTATCTGTGGGTTCTTGAAGGGTTGGAACAATAAGCTCAGTCTGCATACACTTTTCCTCTCTGCCTGATAAATGCATGATTTTGAAGACATGAAAGGCTACTTGCTCAGTATGTACTCTAAGTACTAATTCACCCTCTTCTACATCAATGAGAGCTCTCCCAGTGGCTAGGAATGGTCTTTCCAGAATTATAGAGGCATCTTCATCCTCTCCCATGTCAAGAATCACAAAATCTATTGGGAGAAAAAATTTTCCTACCTTGACCATGACATTCTCCACTATTTCGTGTGCATGCTTCAAATATTTGTCTGCCATTTGTAATGCTATCCTTGTTGGTTGTGCCTATTAGATTTGCAACTTCTTCATCACAGACAAGGGGATTAGATTGGTACTTGCACCAAGATCACATAGAGCTTTGTCAAAGGTTATGCTCCCAATAGTGCATGGAATCTGAAAGCTCCCTGGATCTGGCATCTTTTTTGGCAATTTACTATGAATTATGGCACTACATTCCTTGGTTAGGACCACTGTCTCATCTTCCCTTAAAGACTTCTTCTTGGAGAGTAAATCCTTCTTGAACTTGACATAGAGAGGCATTTGCTTCAAAACCTCAGCAAAAGAAATATTGATTTTCAACTTTCTGAAGACTTCCAAGAACTTTGAAAATTGTTTGTCCTTGGTCTCCTTTTATAGCTTCTGAGGATATGGCATCTTGGGCTTGTATTCAGGAGCCATGAGAAATGCCGAGTGCTTCTCAAGATCAACTGGGGAAGGATTTCTCGGATGTCCTAGAGGGGCATGTGCCACAGTGTCCTCAATCCTCTTTGGAGCTTCTGTTTACACTAATCCTTCAATAACTTGTGCTTCCTCATCTATCATTGCTTCGTTTGCCACTGTGATAGTCTTACACTTTTCTCTTGGATTAGGCACTGTGTCACTAAGAAGAGTGTTAGGGGCTTCTCAGGTACTTGCTTACTCAACTGACCCATTTGAATCTCCAAATTCTTGAGTGAAGCTCTTGTCTCCTGCATAAAACTATGGGTGTTCTTGGAGAGTTCTGGAACTATAAAGGCCAAGTCCAGAGTATTTTAAGGCTGAAAGGGTGTTTGTTGTGGCTGAGAAGCTTGAAACTAACGGTTGTTGAAATTATTCTGATTAAAACCTCCCTAAGAATTATTGAAGTTCAGTTGCCTCTGAGGTTGGTCTCTCCACCCAAAATTGGGATGATTCCTCCACCCTTGATTATATGTCTTAGAAAAAGGGTCATTGTTGGAGGGTCTAGAAGAATTACCCATAAAATTAACCTGTTCAGAAGTAAACTGGCCATAGTCATAAATCTCACCTCGAGGGAGGCCACCACTCATATCATAAGAAGTGTCTTAAGCATTGACGGCTGAAACTTGCATTCCACTCAAGTGTTAAGTAATAGCATTAATTTGCTGAGACATAGCCTTGTTCTGGGCAAGAATAGCATCCAAGGTGTCCAACTTCATGACACCCTTCTTAACTGAAATCTTCTCAGAAGAATATAAATACTATGGTCTTCTCAGAAGTCTTCTCTGACTTAGCAACCATGGTCTCTGATCTAATCAAAACCACTCAAAGTTTCATGACTGAAACAAGGTCCTCCATTAGAAACTTGGAGGCACAAGTGGGTCAGCTGAGTAAGAAAATTACTGAACTCCCTCCTAGCACTCTTCCAAGCAATACAGAAGAGAATCCAAAAGGAGAGTGCAAGGCCATTAACATGACCTACATGTCCGAATTTGGAGAGGAGAAAGAGGCAGTGAGCGCCACTGAGGAAGGCCTCAATGGAGGTTCACTGGCCTCCAATAAGTTCCCTAATGAGGAACCATGGGAATCTGAGGCTCACACTGAGACCATAGAGATTCCATTGAATTTACTTCTGCCATTCATGAGCTCTGATGAGTATTCTTCCTCTTTGGTGAGCAAAGGGGGTTCATCCTCCCAAAAAAATAAAATTTTCCAAGAGAAACATTCTCAATAGGGCATTGCCACCCCCAATTGATTTGAGTAAAAGTTTTTCATTGAACTTGCTTGAATTATATATTGTGGAACATGTTTTTGAGCTAAGAACACATAGGCATGTGAGTTTTGGATTGAGATCAATTATGCATATTTGACTTATCCTCAATGTTAGGGTTGACTAAGTAGGATTAACTCTTCATAATCATCATATGTTTGTGGTCAATGGATAGGATAGGTAACCTTGACTCAATCCTTGCCAAGAGGTTCTTTAGTATTTAAGTTTGCTTTACTTGCTTTTCTTGCTTTTCATTTATTTTTTTGCATGCTTATTTACTGGTGCGCCCGTACGTAAAACCCCACTACTTCCGTATGGGCTATAGCATATAACCACTATTTTTATTTTTGTGTGTATTATTCTCTTTCTATGATTATAATCTTTGATTTGTTTGATTCTTTATGTCTATTATTTTGTGTATGAATGCATTTATATGATTGAGGCCTTCATTTCATTTGAGCTCACTTAGCCAAATAGTCTTACCTATTGTTAACCAACTTTGAGCCTATGTTAATCCCCTTTTTTTCTTAATTTTATCACATCACTACCCCTAAGTGAAAAATAATAAATGTCCTTAATTTGGATCTTTTATTAGCTTAGGCTAGTGAGTGCGTGTGTGTATCATCTAAGTGTCGGAAAGTTTGGGAATATTGGTTGAGATAAAAGTAATTTTTGTATTTTGTTGAAGATCTTAGGAATTGGGTACATACTCATGCATTAAATGTTTAAACCATATGCATTGGTACCTTTGTATATAATTCATCAAAAGAAAAAGAGAAAAATAAAATAAAAATAAATAAAAAGAAAAAGAAAAAGAAAAAGAAAAAAAAGAAAGCAATAAAAAAGGGACAAAATACCCCAAAGAAAAGTTCAATAATAATCAATGCATATATGTTGTGATCAAAATGAGAATCCATGAGTGTGTGAAAAAGTGAAGAATAGGTAGTTAGATTTTATATTTGAATTGTATAGGTTGTTATGTGTATTAGGTGAGAACTTAGGTTAATCAATGATTCAAATTTCAAGCTTACTTAGCCATATATATCCTTACCTTGATCCTAGCCCCATTACAACCTTATGAAAAGTCCTCGTGATATTTGTATGTATGCATTGAATAACAGTTGATTGTTAGATGAAAAACAAATCTTGGAAAGCATGATTAGAAGAGAATTGAGTGAATCAACCCTATACACTTGAGCGACTAGAGCGGATACACATCCGGTGAGGGTTCGATTGCTCAATTACATATTTTTACCTATGATCATCTCTTTTCTTGCAAGTTTATAATTCATTTCAATAACTTAATTCAATTGTGGATTTTATTATGATTGCTTTATTGGTTTGGACTATGCTTGCAACGAAATTCTTTTGAGAAATTCTAGACCGACATTTATCCTCTGTCACCCTCACAAGCATTATTTACCAACACACATATATTTCCTCCTCAATATTCATCGAACTCAACAATCATCAAACAATTCTCAATAATATCAATAATTAATATCATCACTCATTATAATCATCTATATCCTTCATCAATCATCATAAGCATATATAACACCAACACTTATCACATTATCATTATAACTCATATATCACACATTCCAACACTCCACAACATACTCTTGATCATCAAACATAAATTTACATATAACTAATCATATACCGACACCATTCAATCCTATCTTAGGGTCCACTAGTCTAAGTGTCCAGAAACATTACATATTACATAAAGGAAACCGAAAACATACCTTGACCGATTTCCAAAATGCACTAAACACCAAAATAAAGCCACGTAGCTCGATCCAAAAGCCTCAAACCAACTCCAACAAACATCAAAACTCAATCTAACATCATACAACATACCAATCAAACCTAGGGTTCAAAAAAATAACTAAACACAAGAATTTAGTGAGACTTTATCTTATCCAATGATATTAAGGGCAAAACCCAACAATATTCCAATGCTAGATCACTCCTAAACAACCAAAATCACAAAATCTACTCAAAAACCAAACGTAAAAATGCAAAATTACTTAGGTGAGAAAACTGGAGTAGGAGACGCAAGTTTTTACCAACAAAGCTTAGTTAAAAATGACGGGCTATGCAATAGCTTCGCGTAGCCGCAAATGGCTCGTCAATCGGAGCTCCATAGCTCAAGTTATGGCCAAAAGAAGGAAAAGATAAATAGTGCAAAACCTCACCTCCACTCTTCTCACTTCAGCAGCGCCCTTTTTTTGTTTTAGGGCTAGAAATGAGCTGAAATACTCATTAGTTGTATTTATATATGTTGGGCTTGGGCCCAACTTTGGTCCAGTCCAACCTATTAACGTTTTTAGCCCGTTCGACCCACTTTGAGCCAAAACCTTTAAGATTAGTGCCCAGTTTTAAATTCTAAATTATTTTTGTCCTTTGAAAATAATAAATTCAATTTTCAAAATCTTATTTTTTCTAAAATACACAGTACTGGACAGACTAGAGCCGGTACTACCGGCTTAAGCACCGGTATGCATTTTTACAAATTTTTTCCGCAAAAGATACATTTTTCCACTCAGAAAAATTCATTGAATTCAAATTTCATATTTTTATTTTTAAAATATCATTTCTATTTTTTTGAACCTATTTTGGGCAATTAAATTATTATTTTATTAAAACGATTATTCTGGTTGATACATTCTCCCCTCCTAATTAAGAATTTTGTCCCCAAAATTTGAATTGCGTGATATATCCTACACGAAGCATTCTACTACCCACGTTGTCAACCTAAACAACTCCTCAAAGCTTCTCTCCACCATAGTTCTTCTGGGTCAATGTTACCTCTCGCCTTCTGCTGCGTTACTCTGATTATTCATCACTAAGAATCTGACTTACTCTACTACCTCAAACAGAAATTTTCCATTAAACCAAATACCGCTTTTGTAACATTTTGCAAAGCTTTCAAAACGAGTTCAATCTAAACCAGTTCAATGTTAAACCCTTTTCAAAAGACTCAAAAATCATTTATTCATAAATCAGTCACTTTAAATCATGATTTCGTTAAATTCATTAAAATCCTTAAATCATAGCTTTTCAATTTGAATCCCTTTCAATAAAATAAATTACAAACCAAATTCAAAAACTAACAAAATTATAGAACTCGCTCTTCTTTTAAACCATATCATTTAAACCAAGAGTTCCGACGTAGTTTCAAAACCAAGTCATTTAAATCAAAAGTTTCCAACCAAATTTCAAAATCCTTCCAAGCTTTAAAACTTTTCAAACATGATTCAAGGCCACACTAGTTAAAAATTGAAAAATCATAATTAAAAACCGCAAAAGCATTTATCCTCATTCTGTAACTGCATCAGTCGGCACTTCCCCCGTCACCAGTGTTGAACCTTACCCATCAACTGGTATGCCGCAAACTCCACGAACTGGTTTTCTGGAACATGTTGAGCTCGTAACGCATTGGATAGGTTAATCATCCTCACTAACTCTTCGTTAGTGTGATTGATCTCGTCCACGAGTTGCCATTTGAGGTCCTATCTACACCAAACAATCGATATCGAGGTGATCAGTCTTGATATCTCAAGCCCAGTGTTTCAATTATCCCCAAAGACACTCACAAACAAGCATGCTATGCAATATCAAGCAGATAGCCTAGATAGCAAGAAAGAAAAATGACCTAGAGTGTGCAATGAAGCACAACCGGTCCATCCATCAAGCTCACGAGAATGAACTGCTCTGATACCATAAATGTAACACCCCATTAGACTAAGCCTTACCTCTAGCCATAAAACAAAGGATCACGAAGCGTCACGATAGTTCTAAAACTCATACAATAAATATAGAATGAAATAGTAATACTAGAAGCCTGATAAAGGAATAAAACTCAAAATCGCATAAAGCGGATTTACAAAGCGCAAAGCGTTCATACACGACGACTAAAAAGCGCAGAGGCACAAGATACAACATGAGACATAACATATTAATAGTCAAGATATATATATATATAAGTATGATAAACAAAATAACTCTAGTCGAAGCCTACGGAGTTTAGGGCGACTAGTTACAAACAGAAAACACAAGAGTTTTTGAGTTAAAACAACTTATACAACTTATCTCTCAAAGTAAGCCTCTAAGGCAATAAAGTATAATAACAAAGTGAGAGAACTATGGTGCACGAATTTGTGATTCGCACAACTAACCAGCAAGTGCACTGGGTCGTCCAAGTAATACCTTACGTGAGTAAGGGTCGATCCCACGGAGATTATTGGTTTGAAGCAATCAATATTTATTTTATTAATCTTAGTTAGGATGTCAACAAGGTTATTTGGATTTAATTGCAAGAAGTCAAAGTATTTAAAATTGTAAGTTGGAATAATAGAGAATACTAGCGTTACTTGTTGTGCAGTAATGGGGAATATGTTGGAGTTTTGGAGATGCTTTGTCCTTTGAACTTCAACTCTTCCTTGAAATCCTTCAACACACGCAAAGTTCCTTCCATGGCAAGCTCTATGTAGGGTGTCACCGTTGTCAGTGGCTACTTCCCATCCTCTCAGTGAAAACGTTCCTATGCTCTGTCACAGCACGGCTAATCATCTGTCGGTTCTCAATCAGGTTGGAGTAGAATCCATTGATTCGCGTCTGTCACTAACGCCCAACACTCAGGAGTTTGAAGCACGTCACAGTCATTCAATCCCAGAATCCTACTCGGAATACCACAGATAAGGTTTAGACTTTCCGGATTCTCATGAATGCCGCCATCGATCCGGCTTATACCACGAAGATTCTGATTAAAGAATCTAAGAGATATTCATTCAATCTGATGTAGAACGGAGGTGGTTGTCAGGCACACGTTCATGGATTGAGGAAGATGATGAGTGTCACGGATCATCACCTTCTTCACAATTAAGCGCGAATAAACATCTTAGATAAGAACAAGCGTGTTTGAATGGAAAACAAAGGAATTGTATTAAATCATCGAGACGCTGCAGAGCTCCTCACCCCCAACAATGGAGTTTAGAGACTCATGTCGTCACAAAGTATGTAATTCAGATCTGAAAATGTCATGAGGTCCAAGAAATGTCTGTAAAAGTTGTTTAAATAGTAAACTAGTGACCTAGGTTTACAGAAAATGAATAAACTAAGATAATTGGTGCAGAAATCCACTTCTGGGGCCCACGTGGTGTGTGCTGGGGCTGAGACTAAAGCTATCCACGAGTAGAGGCCTTTCTTGGCGTCAAACTCCAGGTTATGACGTGTTTTGGGCGTTCAACTCCGGATCATGACGTTTTTCTGGCGTTTAACTCCAGACAGCAACAGGAACTTGGCGTTCAACGCCAAGTTACGTCGTCTATTTTCGCGCAAAGTATGGACTATTATATATTGCTGGAAAGCCCTGGATGTCTACTTTCCAACGCCGTTGAGAGAGCGCCAATTGGACTCCTGTAGCTCCAGAAATTTCATTTCGAGTGCAGGGAGGTCAAGATCCAACAGCATCAGCAGTCCTTCTTTCAGCCTAACTCAGATTTTTACTCAGCTCCCTCAATTTCAGCCAGAAAATACCTGAAATCACAGAAAAACACACAAACTCATAGTAAAGTCCAGAAATATGATTTTTGCCTAAAAACTAATAATATTCTACTAAAAACTAACTGAAACATGCTAAAATCTACATGAAATTACTCCCAAAAAACGTATAAAATATCCGCTCATCACAACACCAAACTTAAACTGTTGCTTGTCCTCAAGCAACTAGATAAATAAAATAGGTTTTAACAAAAATAAAGAAGTAATAATATTCTAGAGTTTTAAATGAAGCTCAGATTCTTATTAGATGAGCGGGGCTTGTAGCTTTTTGTCTCTGAACAGTTTTGGCATCTCCCTGTATCTTTTGAATTTCAGAATGATTGGCATCCTTAGGAACTCAGAATTCAGATAGTATTATTGATTCTCCTAGTGTAATATGTTGATTCTTGAACACAGTTATTTTATGAGTCTTGGCTGTGGCCCTAAGCACTTTGTTTTCCAGTATTACCACCGGATACATAAATGCCACAGACACATGACTAGGTGAACCTTTTCAGATTGTGACTTAGCTTTGCTAAAGTCCCCAGTCAGAGGTATCCAGAGCTCTTAAGCACACTCTGTTTGACTTGGATCACGACTTTAACCACTCAGTCTCAAGTTTGTAACTTGGACCTGCATGCCACAAGCACATGGTTAGGGACAGCTTGGTTTAGCCGCTTAGGCCTGGATTTTATTTCCTTGGGCCCTCCTATCCATTGATGCTCAAAGCCTTGGATCCTTTTTACTCTTACTTAGTGCTCATGGCTTTTTTTTTTTTACTGCTTTTTCTTACTTCAAGAATCAATTTCATAATTTTTCAGATCATCAATAATATTTTTCGTGTTCCTCATCCTTTCAGGAGCCAATATTCATCAAATTCAAAGTACATATTATGCACTGTTCAAGAATTCATTCAGTGAACAAAAAGTATTGCCACCACATATAATTATAATTTTTATTATTAAGAACTCGAAAAATATAGATTACTTCTTTATTCTAAAAAAAAAATCTACTACTTTATTCATGCCTGATGATGATGAGAAAAATAAATTATAGCTTAATTGGAAATAAAATCAAAATAGACATACTAATTACTACTAAATATCTCCTATGGTGAATTTCTATAATAATACTATCACTAAGCTAAAGCAGAAAAATTGGAACTCAGCAACCTGTTGTTTTGAGGAGTAGATGTTCCTCTAATCTGTGGGGTGTTGTTCAAGGATTAATTTTTGGCGCTTCAGCTCCCTTAGATCACGCCCTTGCTCCTCTTGTTCCTTGAGCAGTTTGCAAATCATGCTACTTTGATTATTCTGTTCTTCCTTTATTTGGTCCATAGCTTCTTGTAATCTGGAAATAGAAGCCTCAAGATGTTCCCAATATTCGAATTGGGGCAGTTCTGGGAGGGCTTCTTGTGCTCTCCTCTTGGTTGAATCATCTTGTTGCTGTTGTCTGACCATTGATATTCCAGTAATGGGCTTTTCAATTAGGATATATTCAGTTATTCCCATCTTTACTCCAGCATCTTTGCAAAGCATAGAAATTAGGCTTGGATAAGCCAATTTGGCGTCCTTAGAATTTCTGTTTGCTATTTTATATAGCTCACAGGAGATCAGCTGATGGACTTCCACTTCTTTTCCCAACATGATGCAGTGAATCATTACTGCTCTTTTAATAGTGACTTCAGAACGGTTGCTGGTGGGCAATATGGAACGCCCTACGAAATCCAGCCAACCTCTGGCTACTGGTTTCAGATCTTCCCTTTTGAGTTGAACTGGGATGCCAGTCGTGCTGGTGGTCCACTTGGCTCCAGGGATGCATATGTCCTCCAGAACCTTGTCCAGCCCTTTATTGACCCTCATCATTCTCCTGTTAAAGGAGTCTGGGTCATCTTTCAGTTGGGGAAGCTTAAATATCTCCCTGATCTTGTCAGAGTTGGTATGAATGATCTTTCCTCTGACTACAGTCCGATGGTCAAAGAGAGCAGCTCCAATGATTCTTTGCCTTTCTGTCTGCCATAGATTAGCATAAAATTCCTGAACCATGTTCTTTCCCACTTTCGTTTCAGGATTGGCCAGAATTTCCCAATTCCTGTTTCGAATTTGCTCTTGGATTTCCGGATATTCATCTTCTTTCAGATCAAATCTGACTTCCGGGATCACTGATCTGTGACTCATTATCTTGTAGTAATGGTCTGAATGTTCTTTAGTTAAGAACTTCCCTTGATTCCAGAGTGGCTTTGGATTGCTTTCTTTCTTGCCTCTTGGGTTGGGTTGTTTTCCTTTAGGAGCCATGATCTTTAGTGGGTATGTTTTTGTGATCACGGATAAAACACACCAAACTTAGAGCTTTGCTTGTCCTCAAGCAAAAGAGAGGAAAGAAGAGGGATAGAAGGAGAGCAAGTGTTGGATGGTGATGATGAGGAGCGCGCCGAATACAATGTATAGGGAGGGGGTGGGAAATTTTCGAAAAAAAGGAAATAAGATAGAAGATATGATTTATAAAAGATAGATATGATAAGAAAAAGATATAGTTTTTAAAAAAAAAAGAAAGATATAAATCATAATTTAAAAGATAATTTTGAAATTTTTAATTTTGAAAAAGATTTTAAAAAGATAATTGAGTTTTGAAAATAAACTTAAAAGAGTTGGATTGGATTGGAAAACCATTTGGCTTTATGGATTAAGATATATTTAATATTTTTGAAACGTGGATTTTTAGAAATCAGGGTTTTTAGAAATTAGGATAAAAACTTTTGGAATTGAAGATGATATTTTTGAAACATGTTTATGCAAGAATTCATGAATTGAAACATAAAATTTTGAAAAAGTGTGAAGAAAAACGAATTTGTACCTCCTCCCACCATCCTGGCGTTAAACGCCCAAACGATGCATGTTTTGGGCGTTTAACGCCCACATGTTGCTTCTCCTGGGCGTTCAACGCCCATCTGGTGCTTCTTTCTGGCGTTGAACGCCAGGAAGTCCTTCGTCACTGGGCGTTTTTCTGAACGCCCAGGATGCTAGCAGACTGGCGTTAAACACCCAGAAGGTGCATCTTTCTGGCGTTTAACGCCCAGAAGATGCTCCTTTCTGGCGTTTAACGCCCAGATGGCTACCCTTACTGGCGTTAAACGCCCAGTGGGTGCTTCTTTTGGGCGTTCAACGCCCAAAGTATTTCTTACTGGCTTTTTCACGCCAGTGAGCTTCCAAATTTCCCTATAACTCTGTGACTTCAACCAATTGCTATCTCACCTTTGAAGATACTTAGACTTTAAACCTGTAAAGAAAGAAAATTTATTTAATTAGTAATTAAACTTTGTACATGGCTGGGTTGCCTCCCAGCAAGCGCTTCTTTAATGTCATTAGCTGGACTATCACTGATCTTCAATTAAGTCTCAGTCTTGAGCATTCTTGCTCGAAATTACCTTCAAGATAGTGTTTAACTCTTTGTCCATTAACAATGAACTTTTTGTTAGAGTCACTATCCTGAAGTTCTATGTATCCATATGGTGATACGCTTGTGATTACATATGGACCTCTCCACCGGGATTTTAATTTCCCAGGGAATAATTTGAGCCTTGAATTAAATAGCAGAACTTTCTGTCCTGGCTCAAAGACTCTGGATGACAATTTCTTATCATGCCATCTTTTTGCTTTCTCCTTGTAAATTTTTGCATTTTCGAAAGCATTGAGTCTAAATTCCTCTAGCTCATTTAACTGGAGCAATCGTCTTTCTCCAGCTAACTTGGCATCAAGGTTCAGGAATCTGGTTGCCCAGTAGGCCTTGTGTTCCAGTTCCACTGGCAAGTGACACGCCTTTCCATACACAAGCTGGTATGGAGAGGTCCCTATGGGGGTCTTGAATGCTGTTCTGTATGCCCACAGAGCATCATCCAAGCTTCTTGCCCAATCCTTTCTACGGTTAATTACAGTCTATTCCAGGATTCTTTTAAGTTCTCTATTTGAGACTTCAGCTTGCCCATTAGTTTGTGGATGATATGGAGTAGCTACCCTGTGGTTGACTCCATAACGTACCAGAGCAGAGTAAAGCTGTTTATTGCAGAAATGAGTGCCCCCATCACTGATTAATACTCTAGGGATACCAAATCTGCTGAAAATATGTTTCTGGAGGAATTTTAACACTGTTTTAGTGACATTAGTGGGTGTTGCAATAGCCTCCACCCATTTGGATACATAATCCACTGCCACCAGAATATAAGTGTTTGAGTATGATGGTGGGAAAGGTCCCATGAAGTCAATGCCCCATACATCAAACAACTCAATCTCCAAGATTCCTTGTTGATGCATGGCATAACTATGAGGTAGGTTGCCTGATCTTTGGCAACTATCACAATTAAGCACAAACGCTCGGGAATCTTTATAGAGAGTAGGCCAGTAGAAGCCACTTTGGAGGACTTTGTGGCTGTTCGTTCACTTCCAAAATGTCCTCCATACTGTGATCCATGGCAATGCCAAAGGATCTTTTGTGCTTCTTCTTTAGGCACACATCTACGGATTACTCCGTCTGCACATCTCTTAAAAAGATATGGTTCATCCCAAAGATAGTACTTTGCATCTGTGATTAATTTCTTTGATTGCACCCTACTGTACTCTTTGGGTATGAATCTCACTGCCTTGTAGTTTGCAATGTCTGCAAACCATGGCACTTCCTGGATGGCAAACAATTGCTCATCCGGAAAGGTTTCAGAGATCTCAGTGAGAGGGAGGGACGCCCCTTCCACTGGTTCTATTCGGGACAGGTGATCTGCCACTTGATTCTCTGTCCCTTTTCTGTCTCTTATTTCTATATCAAACTCTTGCAGAAGCAACACCCATCTGATGAGTCTGGGTTTTGAATCCTGCTTTGTGAGTAGATATTTAAGAGCAGCATGATCAGTGTACACAATCACTTTTGATCCTACTAAATAGGATCTGAATTTGTCAATGGCGTAAACCACTGCTAGTAGCTCCTTTTCTGTGGTTGTGTAATTCTTCTGTGCATCATTTAGAACACGGCTGGCATAGTAAATGACGTGCAGAAGCTTGCCATGTCTTTGTCCCAATACTGCACCAATGGCATGGTCACTGGCATCACACATCAATTCAAATGGTAATGTCCAGTCTGGTGCAGAGATGATTGGTGCAGTAACCAATTTAGCTTTCAGAGTCTCAAATGCCTGTAGACACTCTTTATCAAAGATAAATGGCGTGTCAGCAGCTAGCAGGTTGCTCAGAGGTTTGGCGATTTTTGAAAAATCCTTTATGAACCTCCTATAGAATCTTGCATGCCCCAGAAAACTTCTGATTGCCTTAACATTAGCAGGTGGTGGTAATTTTTCAATTACTTCTACCTTAGCTTGATCCACCTCTATTCCCTTGTTCGAAATTTTGTGCCCAAGGACAATTCCTTCAGTCACCATAAAGTGACATTTTTCCCAGTTTAAAACCAGGTTAGTCTCTTGGCATCTTTTCAGAACAAGTGCTAAATGGTTAAGGCAGGAGCTGAATGAGTCTCCAAATACTGAAAAGTCATCCATGAAGACTTCCAGGAATTTTTCCACCATATCAGAGAAAATTGAGAGCATGCACCTCTGAAAGGTTGCAGGTGCATTGCACAGGCCAAATGGCATCCTTCTGTATGCAAATACTCCAGATGGGCATGTGAATGCCGTTTTCTCCTGATCCTGGGGATCTACTGCAATTTGATTATAACCTGAATATCCATCCAGGAAGCAGTAGTATTCATGACCTGCTAGTCTTTCTAGCATCTGGTCTATGAATGGTAAAGGAAAATGATCCTTTCTGGTGGCTGTATTGAGCCTTCTGTAATCAATGCACATACGCCACCCTGTAACTGTCCTTGTAGGAACCAGTTCATTTTTTTCATTATGGACTACTGTCATGCCTCCTTTCTTAGGGACAACTTGGACAGGGCTCACCCAGGGGCTGTCAGAAATAGGATAAATAATCCCAGCCTCTAGTAATTTAGTGACCTCTTTCTGCACCACTTCTTTCATAGCTGGGTTCAGCCGCCTTTGTGGTTGGACCACTGGTTTGGCGTCATCCTCCAGTAAGATTTTGTGCATGCATCTGGCTGGGCTAATGCCCTTAAGATCACTGATGGACCACCCAAGAGCTGTCTTGTGTGTCCTTAGCACTTGAATTAGTGCTTCCTCTTCCTGTGGCTCTAAGGTAGAACTTATAATTACAGGAAGGGTATCACCTTCTCCTAGAAATGCATATTTCAGGGATGGTGGTAATGGTTTGAGTTCGGGTTTTGGAGGTTTCTCCTCTTCTTGAGGGATTTTCAGAGGTTCTATTATCTTCTCTGATTCCTCCAAATCAGGCTGAACATCTTTAAAGATGTCTTCTAGCTCTGATTCGAGACTCTCAGCCATATTAACCTCTCTTACTAGAGAGTCAATAATATCAACACTCATGCAGTCATTTAGGGTGTCTGGATGTTGCATGGCTTTGACAACATTCAACTTGAACTCCTCCTCATTGACTCTCAAGGTCACTTCCCCTTTTTGGACGTCAATGAGGGTTCGGCCAGTTGCTAGGAAAGGTCTTCCTAGAATGAGAGTTGCACTCTTGTGCTCCTCCATTTCCAGCACCACAAAGTCAGTAGGAAAGGCAAATGGCCCAACCTTGACAATCATGTCTTCAATCACGCCTGATGGGTATTTAATGGAGCCATCAGCAAGTTGAAGACATATCCTGGTTGGTTTGATTTCTTCCGTCAAACCAAGCTTTCTGATAGTGGATGCAGGTATTAGATTGATACTTGCCCCAAGATCACATAAAGCTTGCTTGGTACAAGTACCTTCTAATGTGCATGGTATCATAAAGCTTCCAGGATCTTTAATCTTCTCAGGTAAGCTCTTCAGGATGACTGCACTGCATTCTTCAGTGAGGTAAACTTTTTTAGTTTCCCTCCAATCCTTCTTATGACTTAAGATCTCTTTCATGAACTTAGCATAAGATGGTATTTGCTCAAGTGCTTCTGCAAACGGAATCTTTATTTCAAGAGTCCTGAGATAGTCTGCAAAGCGAGCAAATTGCTTATCCTGTTCCACTTGGCGGAGTTTTTGAGGATAAGGCATTTTGGCTTTGTATTCCTCAACCTTAGTTGTTGCAGGTTTATTACCTACAGAAGTGGGTTGGGAAGCCTTTTTAGAAGGGTTGTTATCAGCACTTGTTTGTGACTGATCACCCACTGGTATTTGAATGCCAGGGGTAGAAGCTGGAGTGGCGTTAGACGCCATCTCCCCATTTGTTACTGGTGTTTGAACGCCAGAACCATGTTCCCTTTGGGCGTTCAACGCCGGATACATGCTTGTTTCTGGCGTTGAACGCCAGGAATGAGCATGGTCTGGGCGTTCAGCGCCAGCATCATTCCTCTCTGGGCTCTGATTGTCCTCAGAGGGATTTTGAGTAGACATCTGTTCATTTCTTGGCTTCCTGCTGCTTTGAAGTGAGGTATTTAATGTTTTCCCACTTCTTAATTGAACTGCTTGGCATTCTTCTGCTATTTGTTTTGACAGTTGCTTTTCTGTCTGCTTTAATTGCACTTCCATGTTCCTGTTAGCCATTCTTGTTTCCTGTAATAATTCCTTGAATTCGGCTAGCTGCTGAGTTAGAAAGTCTAATTGCTGATTAATTTCATTAGCCTGATCCACCGGACTGAGTTCAGCAGTTACTGTTTTAGCTTCTTCTTTCATAGAAGATTCACTGCTTAGGTACAGATGCTGATTTCTGGCAACTGTATCAATAAGCTCTTGAGCTTCTTCAATTGTTTTTCTCATATGTATAGACCCACCAGCTGAGTGGTCTAGAGAAATCTGAGCTTTTTCTGTAAGCCCATAGTAGAATATGTCTAATTGCACCCATTCTGAAAACATTTCAGAGGGGCATTTTCTTAGCATCTCTCTGTATCTCTCCCAGGCATCATAAAGGGATTCATTATCTCCTTGTTTGAAGCCTTGGATGCTTAGCCTTAGCTGTGTCATCCGTTTTGGAGGGAAATAGTGATTCAGGAATTTTTCTGACAGCTGTTTCCATGTTTTTATGCTGTTCTTAGGCTGGTTATTTAACCACCTTTTAGCTTGACCTTTTACAGCAAATGGAAACAGTAATAATCTGTAGACATCCTGATCCACTTCTTTATCATGTACTGTGTCAGCAAATTGTAAAAATTGTGCCAGAAACTCTGTAGGCTCTTCATGTGGAAGACCAGAATACTGGCAGTTTTGCTGCACCATGATAATGAGATGAGGATTCAACTCAAAGCTACTAACTCCAATGGAGGGTATACAGATACTACCCCCATATGAAGTAGTAGTGGGGTTAGCATATGACCCCAGAGTCCTCCTGGACTGGTCATTCCCCCTTAATTCCATAATGGAATAAAAGGGATGGTATGTATGTTGCTATTGTCTCAAAAAAAAAATTAATTTTTATAAAATAAAATAAAAACGAAACAAAAGCAATTGAAAAATAATTTGAAATTGAAATTTGAATTTTGTAAAAAAAAATTCGAAAAAGTAGTTCAAAATTAATTAGAAAATAGAAAATATATTATTTTTTTTTTAAATTTTGAATTTTATGATGAAAGAGAAAAACACACAAAAGACACAAGACTTAAAATTTTTAGATCTAGTGCTCCTTAATTTCGAAAATTTTTGGAGGGAAAACACCAAGGAACACCAAACTTAAAAATTTTAAGATCAAGACACAAGAAAACTTAAGAACACCTTGAAGGTTCACAAGAACACCAAGAACAAAAGAGAAAACACCAAACTTAAAATTTTTAGAAAACCAAGACAAATTTTCGAAAATTATATCAAAATTAACAAGAAAACACCAAACTTAAAGTTTGGCACAGATTAAATCAAGAAAAACTATTTTTGAAAAAGATTTTCAAAAGAACTGGTGCCAAATTGCCAAGAACATAAGCCAACGCTATAACCAACTGAGTTAAAAATGTAATGTATTTTGAAGATGTATTATTTTTTGTGGATAAAAGTATAATTCTTGAAAGTTAATGTTTTGAAAAAGCATAAGAGAAACAAGAAAAGACACAAAACAAGAAAAACTCAAGATCAAACAAGAAAAATAACCAAGAACAACTTGAAGATCAATGAAGAACAAAGAACACAAGTTCGAAAATTTAAAGAAAAATATCAAATATGCAATTAACACCAAACTTAGAATAAGACACTAAACTCACGAAAAATTAACAATTAATTAAGAAAAATAATATTTTTGAAAAGAAATTTTTGAAAAGAAACTATCTTATCAAAATTTGATGACTCTATAATAACAAAAATAAATTTTTCCTAATCTAAGAAATAAAATAAGCCTTCAATTGTTCAAACTCAATAATCCCCGGCAACGGCGCCAAAAACTTGGTGCACGAATTTGTGATTCGCACAACTAACCAGCAAGTGCACTGGGTCGTCCAAGTAATACCTTACGTGAGTAAGGGTCGATCCCACGGAGATTATTGGTTTGAAGCAATCAATATTTATTTTATTAATCTTAGTTAGGATGTCAACAAGGTTATTTGGATTTAATTGCAAGAAGTCAATGTATTTAAAATTGTAAGTTGGAATAATAGAGAATACTAGCGTTACTTGTTGTGCAGTAATGGGGAATATGTTGGAGTTTTGGAGATGCTTTGTCCTTTGAACTTCAAATCTTCCTTGAAATCCTTCAACACACGCAAAGTTCCTTCCATGGCAAGCTCTATGTAGGGTGTCACCGTTGTCAGTGGCTACTTCACATCCTCTCAGTGAAAACGTTCCTATGCTCTGTCACAGCACGGCTAATCATCTGTCGGTTCTCAATCAGGTTGGAGTAGAATCCATTGATTCTTTTGCGTCTGTCACTAACGCCCAACCCTCAGGAGTTTGAAGCACGTCACAGTCATTCAATCCCAGAATCCTACTTGAAATACCACAGACAAGGTTTAGACTTTCCGGATTCTCATGAATGCCGCCATCGATCCGGCTTATACCACGAAGATTCTGATTAAAGAATCTAAGAGATATTCATTCAATCTGATGTAGAACGGAGGTGGTTGTCAGGCACACGTTCATGGATTGAGGAAGATGATGAGTGTCACGGATCATCACCTTCTTCACAATTAAGCGCGAATAAACATCTTAGATAAGAACAAGCGTGTTTGAATGGAAAACAAAGGAATTGTATTAAATCATCGAGACGCTGCAGAGCTCCTCACCCCCAACAATGGAGTTTAGAGACTCATGCCGTCACAAAGTATGTAATTCAGATCTGAAAATGTCATGAGGTCCAAGAAATGTCTGTAAAAGTTGTTTAAATAGTAAACTAGTGACCTAGGTTTACAGAAAATGAATAAACTAAGATAATTGGTGCAGAAATCTACTTCTGGGGCCCACTTGGTGTGTGCTGGGGCTGAGACTAAAGCTATCCACGAGTAGAGGCCTTTCTTGGCGTCAAACACCAGGTTATGACGTGTTTTGGGCGTTCAACTCCGGATCATGACGTTTTTCTGGCGTTTAACTCCAGACAGCAACATGAACTTGGCGTTCAAAGCCAAGTTACGTCGTCTATTTTCGCGCAAAGTATGGACTATTATATATTGCTGGAAAGCCCTGGATGTCTACTTTCCAACGCCGTTGAGAGCGCGCCAATTGGACTTCTGTAGCTCCAGAAATTTCATTTCGAGTGCAGGGAGGTCAGGATCCAACAGCATCAGCAGTCCTTCTTTCAGCCTAACTCAGATTTTTACTCAGCTCCCTCAATTTCAGCCAGAAAATACCTGAAATCACAGAAAAACACACAAACTCATAGTAAAGTCCAGAAATATGATTTTTGCCTAAAAACTAATAATATTCTACTAAAAACTAACTGAAACATGCTAAAATCTACATGAAATTACTCCCAAAAAGCGTATAAAATATCCGCTCATCAAACTACAACATAAAAACCAAAATACAATGATAACAAAAGATCCTCCGCTCTGTCCCCATCCACAAACTCACCGAGTTGGGTTGCGACCTGCATCTGAAAAGTAACAACAACATATGGTATGAGAACCGGAGGTACTCAGTATGGTAACAGTGCCCAGTATATAAGATGTAAGGTTCCAGGACACCGAAGGCAACCCTAGAACTTCGCACCAAATAGATATTCAAGCTTAACAAGATAAATAACTTAAAATCCACAAACAAGTAAACAGGGTTATCTAAACTTAGGGGATATCTGACTAATACCATACCACACCGCTGTATCCCACTGCCTTCACCAACCTAACTTCCGTGCGATCCCATCGCCACCGCCTTCTGATCCTCCTCAACACCAGACAAACACAAGTATATGCAAACAAGTAATACACAGGTAATATTCATGTATGACAAGTAATTCAAGAAGCAAGTAGGCATATTATACATTTAGGCAAACTGAAAGTAATCAAAGCAAACAAACACATAAGAGATGCATATGATGAATGACTGTCCTATTGGCTTGTGATATCATTTGTCAGTCCATGAATGCCAACCCGACACATCATTTCGGATGTCGCCTTTCTGCCACGTCCGAGGATATAGCACCTGTCACGCTTTTGCATCGTTCCGAGGATATAGTGCCTGGCACACTTGCATGCTCCAAGGATATAGTGCCTGGTACACTCTTGCGGTAGAGAAGAAAAACAACAACAGCATATGTTTCATAATAAATCGTTCCAGTGATATAGTGCCCAGCACACTATCATTCCAAGGATATAGTGCCTGGCACACTATCCACATCCAACAAGTCCATCAACCTTAAATCATCATCAGTCATCACCATTTTATCATCTCAACCCACTTCTCAAGTCTCAACATTCCAAGGATATAGTGCCTGTCACACTCTCCTTCAATATCCATCAAGCTAATCATAACCATCATCAATTCTTAATTCCACAAGTTACCATTCACTCAGAAGTTCTCAAGCCATTGCCAAATAAAACACTTTGTTAGTTTCCCACAACTTCAGAAACCTAAGTCTCCGTCTTCTAAACATATACAGAAAATTACCAATTTAGATCACTAACCCATCCCTATTAGTCTTAAGGTCTAATTACTAGTTAGCGATCTTAAACAGTAGATAAAGAAGTTTGGAAAGCTAGAAAACCCTTGAAACACAAAGAAATATCATTTTTCAGCAAAACAGAGGTTGTGCGTATGCACACCCCTATCATGCATACGCACACGTTGAAAAAGTACATCCGCGTACGCATACAGTACGTTCGCGTTTGCATACATGAAAATTGGGCCATTTCGTGCACGCATACCTGGGATGCGTAGGCGGGAATGCTGGATAGAGATCGTTACCCGCATATGGTGCATAGGGCCGCGTACGCATATGCATCAGATTTCGGAAAAATATCAAGTTGCAGAATTTTCAGTTTTAAACACCAAACCTTAAACGTTCATAACTTCCTCTACAAAACTCCATTTTCAATAAACTTTATATCTTTTTAAAGCTCTTGAAATCATCTTTAATTTAAGACAAAAATCATTTAATTTCAATGCCTGAAACTCAAGTTATGATCCACCAAAGTTTACCAAAAACAGGTTTTTACCAAAAGTGACAATTCTCTAGTTTTTCCCAAAACTTCAAAACTAAACCAATCAAAACCTACTCAAATTATCCAAAACACTACCACACCTACAAATTGCTATTTCATTACACTTCAATCATTCCCACACCTATTTCTATCAATATTTCATCTTCTCCACTCAATAAATCCATACAATCAATAGATCTCAATCCAAACATACAACTTCAAAAATTTCCACTATTTCAATCCCTCACAAGCATTATTTACCAACACACATATATTTCTTTCCCAATACTCATCGAACTCAACAATCATCAAACAATTCTCAATAACATCATTAATCAATATCATCACTCATCATAATCATCTATATTCTTCATCAGTCATCATAAGCATATACAACACCAACACTCATCACATTATCATCATAACTCATATATCACACATTCCAACACTCCATAACATACTCTTCATCACCAAACATAAATTCACATATAATTAAACATACACCGACACCATTCAATCCTATCTTAGAGTCCACTAGCCTAAGTGTCCAGAAACATTACATATTACATAAAGAAAACCGAAACCATACCTTGATCGATTTCTAAAATGCACCAAACACCAAAACAAAGCCACCAAGCTCGATCCAAAACCTTCAAACCAACTCCAACAAACACCAAAACTCAATCTAACATCATGCAACATACCAACATCAAACCTAGGATTCACAAAAACTACTAAACACAAGGAACTAGTGAGAACTTACCTTATCCAACAAGATTAGGGCCAAAACCCAACAATATTTCAATGTTAGATCACCCCTAAACAACCAAAATCTACTTAAAAACCAAACGTAAAAATGAAAAATTAATTAGGGCAAAAAGCTGGATCAGGAGATGCAAGATCTTACCAGAAAATTTTAGTTAAAAATGACGGGCTCGACAAGAGCTTTGCGTGGCTAAAAATGGCTCGTGAATCGGAGCTCCGTAGCTCATGTTATGGCCAAAAGAAGGAGAAGATGAATAGTGCAAACCCTCACCTCCACTCTTCTCACTTCAGCAGCGCCCCTTTCTTGTTTTAGGGCTAGAAATGAGCTGAAATGCTCATTAGTTGTGTTTATATATGTTGGGCTTGGGCTCAACTTGGGTCCGGTCCAACCCGTTAGTGTTTTTAACCCGTTCGGTCCACTTTGGGCCAAAACCTTTTAGATTAGTGTCCGATTTTAAATTATAAATTATTTTTGTCCTTTCAAAACAATAAATTCAATTTTTAAAGTCTTATTTTTCCAAAATAGGCGGTATCGGACAAAATAGAGCCGGTACTGCCGTTTAAGCACCGGTATGCATTTTTACAAAATTTTTTCGCAAAAGATACATTTTCTCACTCAAAAATTTATTGAATTCAAATTTCACCTTTTTATTTTTAAATATCAATTTCTATATTTTCGAACCTATTCTGGGCCATTAAATTATTATTTTATTAAAACTGTTATTCCAGTTCTTACAGAGAAAGCTTACGAATTTAGAAAATTAATTGGGAAGGTGTTTAACTCTTAGAAAAAGCAACGCTTGTGTTTTCCTATCTTGACTAATGCAAAACTCTTTTCATAGTAAATTATTTATAATCAAATCACAATTCCTTGACAATTTAATATTTCTTAACTTAATTAATCTTCAATCCTTTGGTCAACTAATTAAGAGAAGAGATTAAGAATGATTTTCATTTAAAGCCGCACAACTTTCAAAATACTATTCCTAGTCAAGTTGAAAATCATGAGAAAGAGTTTTAAGCTAATTCCGATATTAAATTTCCCAAAGTAATAACAGAATCCAAAAGAAAATTATAATATTTTTTAATACATCTAACCATTAAAGATGAAGAATGAGACTCAAAATTGAAAAAGTAGAGAAGCCTGAATCAAAATAATGAAAACAATGGCATTACTAATAAACCCCATTTTTAGGGTTTATCTTGTGCTTAATTTGATGGATTTTATCCATTATTCCCACACTTATTCATAGAAATCGCATGTTTTACATTTTTCTTCCTAATTTTGTGCTATGATTGAAAACATGCTTCTTTGGCCTTAAATTTGCTAGTTTTAATCCTCTCTTATTACCATTTGATGTCATGATATGTTTGTTAAGTGTTTTCAGGGTTTATAGGGCAGGAATGGTTTAGAGGATGGAAAGGAAGCATGCAAAAGTGGAAGGAACACAAGAAATTGAAGGAATTGCTAAGTTGTCAAGCCTGACCTCTACGTACTAAATCGATCATAACTTGAGCTGCAGAGGTCCGAATGAGGCGGTTCTAGTTGCGTTGGAAAGCTAACATCCGGGGCTTCAAAATGATATGCAATTGTCCATAGTTGCTATGTAGTTAGGCGACGCGCACGCGTGGATCACGCGTACATGTGACCTTGCAAAAGTTCAATGACGCGTACGCGTGGGCGACGCATACGCGTGATAGAGTCACGTGCTGCACGTATCAGAAATCGCTGGGGGCTATTTCTGAGCTGCTTTGGACCCAGTTTCAGGATCGAAAATACTGATTAGAAGCTGCAGAATGGAGCTGGATGGGGAAATCAATCATTCACACATTCATTCACATAATTTTTAGGTTTTAGATGTAGTTTTCTCTCTCCTCTCTCTAGGTTTTAGGACTTTTAGGTTTATTTCTTCTCCAATTCAAATTTCCATGTTGCTTTAATTTAGTTTCTCTTCTACATTCTATTGCTTTAGTACTTTAGTTATCTATTTCCCTTTGTGATTTCCTTATTTTGCTAATCTAGTTTATGAATTCTTCATAGATTCAATTCTCTTTTAATGCAATTTGAGGTATTTCATGTTTATTGCTTCTTCCTTTATTTGTTGTTATTATTATTCCTTTGGAATTGTTAATCTTAGATTTTGCTAGGTCTTGTTAGTTTTCTAGGTTTTTATTTTGTGACTTCCAAGTGTTTGATAAAATGTTTGGTAGGATGTTAATTTAGATTTTTATATTCTTAGCTTGGATTGATTAATTGGAGACTATTGAATTATCAAAGGTCTTTTGTTGATTGGTGATTGAGACTTGCTAGTTGGCTTGAGCTTCACTAACTCTAGTATTTGATTAGGACTTGTGAACTCAAGTTGATTTACTCACTTGACTTTTCTTCATTGTTAGAGGTTAACTAAGTGAGAGCAAATTGCAACTACCATCACAATTGATGATGATAATGAGGATAGGAATTCCAATTCTCAATCCATGCTAGGACTTTTCTTAGTTGTTATCTTATTTCCTTGTTATTTACATTACTTGTCTCTTATTACAAAAACCCCAAAAATATGCTTTCCCATAACCAATTATAAGTATACTTCCCTGCAATTCCTTGAGAGACGACCCGAGGTTTAAATACTTCGGTTGATTTTATTGGGTTTGCTTAAGTGACAAACTATTTAAATTTGATCGAGGTTTAATTATCGGTTTAGAACTATACTTGCAACACGCTTATCTTGTGAAAATATTTACCGACGATTTTCCCCCATCAATTACTAATCCATAAAATCAAACAGAGCTCCTAACTTTTAACAAGGGGAGCTTTAGTTACTCATGGTAGAAAAGAAAACAAACTAAAACTAAAGAGTTTCCAAATCCGTAGATGATCTCATTTCTTCATCTAGATGTGAACTTTGTTCACTTATTTATCTTCTAACTTCCTAACTATTTGAAATTCAAAATCTAATCTTATCTTCTATACCTCCAAAGGATAAGATGACACTTATTCAAATTCAAAACAATAATTAAAATCTAATATGAACTAAATCCTAACAATTAAATCTTATCTTTCTAGAAGAAGTTAATGCTAACTATTGATGAGCGAAAAGTGAAGCTCACGGATACCGACAAGTGCACCGGATCGTTCAAGTAATACCACAGTGAGTGGATATCATTTCGACGAGGATTAATGGATTGAGCTTGCAAATATCGAATTAAAATACTAATTAGACCAATGAAACCTAGAATTGTTGAGTGCTGAAATCTTGAAGACTTGCTGAAAAAGTAAAAGCTTGAGGAAAGTTGAAAGCTAGGATTTTGAATTGCTTGAGGCAGTATGTGTGATTGTTGGAGGAAAATATATATGATGAGGAAGTCAAGGATTTTTAGAGATGCATAAGTCTTTAGAAGAATCAAACTTTGTTTTCTCTGTTCAAGGCAAGCAAGGATCGTTCACGACGAATCTTAATTAACCTATTTCCAATACCTTGGCTCCTCGGTGTCTCCTCAATTAATTAACAGCCAATGTCTTGGTTAGTCAATTAACTGAAGAGGTTAAGTGAAAAAAACGATTCAATTTCACATAAGATTCAAGAGTAGTCCTCAGGTTATATTATATGTCACGTATCTAAGTTAGTCATGTCCAATTGAATTTTATACGGAAACATAATTTTCGGAAATCGTCCCAATCCTAATTATATGTCGCATATTCAAAACTAGGGTAATCGAAAATCATGTGATGTGTCACACGCTTTAAAAACGCTATGTCTAATCAATTTAAGAAGACACGTGAAAGAGTTTTCAAGCACGATTCGGATATAGGTTCTATCGAGTCAGTAAACAAATTCAAGTCGAGATTAGCACACCTGTGTCGGCACTAGTAATCGTTTGGAGATGAAGAATGAAATTCTCAATCATAAATGGACCAATGCAAGTTTTAAATCAGAAGGAAACTTAGATTAATAATTCATAAAAAATAAAAACAAAGCCCGTAACCCGATGACAAAGGATTAATAACTCATGGAGAATGTAAAAACACAAAGATGAAAAGCCTATGGCGGAAACCTGGGTGTCCTCCTCTATAACTGTAATTCACTTATCATACCTAGCTTATTTTCTAATTCAAATTCAAATCTTAATCTTATTTTAATCAAAATAATTAAGATAATCTCTAACTAATTCAAATCTTAAATTTTAAAAGAGAATCAAAAGGAAATCAAAACTAATTTAACTACAGAATTTTCGTCAATCTTCAAATTGAAATCAAATCTTCAAAGTTGGATTTTGAAAGAATCAACACCAGACAAGACATTTTGGGCCTAACATGGCACGTCCATGACTCCTCATGGCACGCCTGAATTGGACAACACTCCCAGCAGTTGAAATTAGGCTAGGGTGAGGCACACCTCTCTTGATTGGTTAAGACGTGGCACGCCCAATCCTTGGCGTGGCACACCCTTCATCTTGAAGTGCTTCCAAGGGCTTCCCTTGGTTAGGGTAAAATTAAAAATTGATATTATTGAAGGATAAAATTAAAATTTATTTTAAAATTAAAAATAAAATTTAACTAAATTAAACATTAAAAAAATTTGGTATAATAGAGACAAAAGATATAATTTATATTTTATTGTATATGTACCATACCTTTTTTCGCAAGTTTATGTACTAGTTATTCTACAAACATTTCATGATCAGTAAAAATCTTTAAGAGTAAAATAAAACAATAAATTTATTTAGAATGAAAGTAATTTAATTAAGTATAATTTATTTAAATATGATTAAAAAATAATTGAATAATTATTTATCATAAAAAATTAATATTATTAAAAAATAAAAATAAAATTTATTTTTAAGTTAAAAGTAAAATTTATTTAAATTAAACATTAAAGACGTTTGATACATTAGAAATAAAAATGTATAAATTTATACTTTATTATATATATATATCACACTCATTTTTTTCTTTTTCCAAAAATTTATTTACTATTCATTTTAAAAATATTTTATAATGAAAAAAATTTAAATCCATAATATAATTTATTCTATTTAAATTTATTTTTATTTTACTTAATTTGATAAATCTTCTAAAAATAATGTATTATTTTTGACCCTAACATTTTTGTCCTATTTTAAGTCTTTAATCTTTCAAAATCGTCTTAATTTTGTCTCACCGTTCTGTTAACAAATCTTTAACGGCAGGACAACATTAAAATAATTTTAGAACATTAAAAACTTAAATAAAACAATTTAAACGTTATGAACAACTTTAAAATTTACCCCCAAACATCAGAGACAAAAACAACACTCACTTATTTCGAAAACTAACAATGACAAATGTGCATGAATGATGGGCATATAAAATTTTGTCTTGCACACGGAAGTGATTTTCTCAAATAATACAATCTATTTGTAATAATCATAAAAATATAACATTTTACGTCGTACAGTGACCAACAGGAAATCTATTATTCCTTGCAGTAAAGATATAATCCACTTTTCTTCCCTCAAGATATATATATTGTCAAGTTACACCCTAACAACACACACCCCGTCATAGGTTCTATATAACCACTTTTTAGTCATAGCTAGGATTTAAACCGTGATAAACTCTAGCAAGACATATACAAATGCCACTAAACCAAGCCTTGCAGTGCCCCTCAAGATTTCAATGTCACAAACATAATCCTTCTATTTACATTACATCCGAATGGGCTTTACAATTCAACACATATACATATATATATATATATTTCCCCTCACCTAAATAGAATGAGCTCCAAAGTAATCCTTAAGATTGGCTTCGTGCATTAAAATGGTGTTCGAGATCTTAATTGCACCAATTGCATCCCTGAGATCTGCAAAAGTGCACTACATTATCCCTACAGCATGATGAGTCCCTTGATGGAAAAAGGTTGGGAGACTAACATAATGCACTTTTGCCAATCTAAGGGGTGTAATTAGTGCAATTGGAATCTCGACGACTAATTTAATGCATTCGGCCAATTTGAAACAACACTCTGGGACTTAACTCCACCTAAATACAACACAATGGCCATCTTATTTGCAGAGCGCTAGCATATAATTTTTTGGACATGAATATAGCTATTCTCTTTCCAGTCACAACTTTTCTTACTGTGTTATGGGCTAGCGGGATTGAAGGGTGGATTTTGCCAGCCACAACAAGCCAGGGTCATTCCGCTTCAGCACCAAATACACTTCTGGCTTCCCAAGATTGTCCATTATGACATCTTCACTGAAGCCAACCAGAAAGAGAATTTCCAAGGCAGCTGTGTAGCATTCAAAATTTAGAAAGTTAGCAACCCCATTCAGAATGAAACTTTGCAAAAGTTGCTTACTTGCTTTACATACACTTAAGTATTTCTTTTGCAGCTATATATAGAAACAACTCTCCAAACGTGACGTAATTATATCTATGAATGATATCTATAAATGGGAGATAAAATCTCATGCGCACACAGGAAAAATTTTGTCCAAGTGGTACTTGTACACATCAGGCATGCTAGAATGAAAGTGGAGAGTCTAGGTGCAAACCTTTGTTACCAATGATATTCCTCTCAATGACTGGATTAGCCTGCAGGATACAGGAAATATTAGGATGAAGCATTGCCAAAAGCACGATATGACTAAAGTTAACACAGAATGTACCTTCCGCAACCTCTTGTATTTCATCTCCTCAGGGTGTTCAATTACATTACTGCCATGGATACCAAACATGATCAATGAATAACATGATGCTGTCATAACTGACTACCCATAAATTTGCCATAAGTATTTCTAAGACATTTTAATCTAACTCCTTAAAGAATATGAAAGCCTATTCAGCTAAAAGGTACAAATGATATCAACGATCATATAATCTTGAATAAGCATACCTGACTATTTTCAGGAGAGTTTGGACAATTGAAGCAGTTTGCATTGGAGTAGCTTCACCTCTCAGAATTTCCAGGGCCATCTGTAAACGGTTACAAACAGCAGTTACAGGATCATTAATCCTCTGAAATTCTTGGTCATCAGGATCTGGCTCATCGATCTGCATTGTAGAAAAGCTTGGAGTGGGAAAGACAGGATCATCGAGGTCATGTTCAGCCATGTTACTTGTATCTGCATAAAATATAGTTCACCAACAGGTTCTTTTAAATCATTGACAGGATAAGCCTATCAAGAATACTCATGTCAGGGGAAGAATTACCTTGACTTGCATTAACTGACTTCAAAGAAGATTCTGAATCATCCGGATCAGGTTCTCTAGATACATGCATTGTAGCTGAATACATGTCACTGGTCTGAGTATGCAAAGTCTCTGCTAAAATAAATTGGTTTTTGTTGAAATACAGTTCTGATACCAATATATCCTAAAAGAAAAATCATAATTAACAGTTTTACCATGATCAGAATCATCTGGATCAGGCTCCTGCTTCATTCCTTTAATAGTATCATCATGTGCATCAGGTTCACTGCTAAGTCCTTTCTCAACAAGGATGGGCGTGTCATTAGCTACGATTTCTTTGGAAAAGGATATCATATGATCAGGATTTTCACTTGCATGAACGCTAGAATAATCGGGATCCAGCTCTTGATATACTTCAGAACCTCCCGACTTATTGAGAGAAACATTAGCCATCCGAAGATAAGCAGCACTGATAGAAGATTCACGGGCACTTCTCAGCTGATCTATCCTGTTACCTCCAAGCTTCTGGCGAACATCGCTACTTTCGGCTATAAAATCTTCTTCATGGATTTCAGAATTCCTTACTCCACTCAGAGTGTGGCTTGCAGATCTAGTCCAATCCAAATTAGCAGCTTCTTGATTTAACTGCAATTAGGCAAATTAAATTAACATACAGTACCTAATACAAAGCAAAAGAAAAATGGACAGACAGACAAGTATTTAAGCAGGTACACACACCTGCTTATTTAGAGCATAAAAGTTTGCATCATGTTCAGTGTGTATCATGTGAGCCTGAAACAAATAATGAGTTAGATAGTTCCACAACCATTGTTGTCAAATGGACAAAAGCACATTACTTTCTCTTTGTATTTTTATTTTAGGAACATTTGAGTAAGAAGCCCAGCATAGTTTTCACAAATGAACGTTACATAAAATTAGCAATCTTTTTTGGTAGCTCAAAAGAAAATTGATTTTAGTCCCTCATCTAAAATAACTGTCTGGTTGAGTTATAGATTTGGGTTGTAGGAACAGAATTTTCCTTAAATAATAAAAAACAGTGTAACTAACTGTTGTCACAAGGATAAAGGATATTTTTCTCTTTTTAAGTTTTTAAACTTTAAGATCATTCTTAAAATATAAGGAACTGAACAAAACTTTTACCGAGGGTCTGTGCAATATTTGCAGCTACAGAAGAGATATTTATGGCTGTTCGAATGTTGTATATACTTCTCCATGTTATGTAACTTACAAGTTCATGCAGTAGTGTTTTCTTGATACTTTCATACTTCCTGAAACCTTTGAGGTCGTCCGTTCGAAGACGCAATGATATCTCCTCTCCCTGATTCTGTAAACAACAATGAAAAGAAGGAATGAGATCAACAAAAGAATAATGTTGGCTGCTTCCTATACCGAAAAAGCCATTACCTTGTTCAAACCAAGAAGACATTTTGGACTCTTGCCAACATAACCAACGGGAGCCATCTCGCTCATTATTCCTACACACCAACAATGCTGTAATATGTATTACATTTGTCAGAACATGCCCCAAGTTGTAATTAGAATGCATTCATATACTGAAAATCTCTTAAATGTACCTTGTTCATGACTGCAATAATTCCAGGATCTGCAGCAAGCATGTGCATTCTTCTAAGTGCCTCAGAGGGGGGAGGATTCAGCTGAAGACAAGAAAATACAGAGTTCATCCATAATCAGTTGAGAAAACCACAATTAGGAATTTCATGTTATGAGATGTGTGGCAAAGAATATAATGGGAAATCATTCAATATTAACACAATAAAGAAGCTTGGCAAAGTGTCATATGCATAGCAAACACTTTCCCAATCCAAAAGCAGGATACTGAAACAGTAAAATCAACAGCAAAACTATAAAGAACAAATTTCAGAGATATAAGCTTTATTCTTGAAAAAGAACAATGATCATATAATAATAATAATAGAGCAATACCTCTATTCCTGGAATTTCAAATGTCCGAAATTCACAAAAAATATAAGGACCTTGTGGAAGTTTCAATGAAAAACGAGATCCATGTGAAACCCTCTGTTTCATTCTCTTCTCCTCGTCCTCAAATCCAGCAATTCTGAAATTTGCTTTCGCATTTTGAAGAACTTCTTCAACTTCATTTGATGACACACCCATCATTTTAATTGTCTTGGCCTAAGGAGGAAACATGGAAAATTAGGGAACAATAAGCCATAAAAAGTTAATCCAATACAACCATCATCCATAACAGTATTATATGGATAAATTCAAGCATAAATTAATATTATATAAGTACAACCAATGCCTTGAATTTTTTGAAAAAATAATTAATACTTTTTTATTTAACAATTAGAAAGTATTAGAAGAATAAACTCATTCCCTCTATTTAACATGGAGTATCCAAATCATCTGCCATCCCATTCCAATTCAAGAAACTCACAAGCAAAAAATGGTGGTCCATGCTTTGCTTTTCTTGGGTTGAAGTGAAGGGCCGAAATTCCATGGTGATGGGCCAATAGCCTAAAATTGCATACATGGGTTGTTCTCCAAAGTAAATAAACTTCTAATACTTATGAAGAAATTAATTGGGATTTTGTTAAAAAGGGAGCAGGGTTTAATAATAAGCATATCATTGCCACTCTAAAGTAACTTCACATTTTACAGCTATGCTAACCATAAGAATGATCAATTCAAATAACCTAAAAAGGTAATAACAACACAATTGCTTTTTCCTCACTCCATGGAAAAATTCAATCCAAATGCAGGCATGAATTTTTCACAAAAACACAAAGATGGAAGAAATGGATACAATATAGCTGGTAGAATAGCATATAAAAATAGAAACATAGACGCTGAATATAGGTGAGCCACAATAAGAACCATATCATTCTAAGATCATAAGGCACATATAAGAGTAAAAGCGTTTATTACCTCAGTAATGGCAGTTTCCAACAAACTTAAACAAGCATGCTCTACAGAAAATGGAGCCAGAAGCTTTGAGTTTTTCCCAGAGCTCAGTGGAACAATGAACCGCATAGTATCTTCTTGGACATTTGTTAATTTCTGCATTTCCTGCCCTAGGTCCTTCACAGTGGCACCTGAATTCATCTCCACAGCAAACTTCTTTCCCCTCCATGTAACCGAGATTTTAAATAGGCTTGACAGAGTTTCCATGTTTGATCTAAGTAATCAAATGTCAACACGATCTAATGATTTTCGAGTAGTTATACAGTTGGAGGTCCAAAGAGTGTCCCAAAATGACGATATTACTCATTAAAGTCATTGTTTTTAATAAGGAACTAGTTGACCTGTAAAAGTACTTAGTAATCTGAGAGTAAAACTATAATTGTTCATATTTCTGTTTTATTTCAACCAAAACAGTACAACAGCAGGTATCGCTATCCTCACAAAAACTAAGGGTACAGAAATAGCGATACCTCCGAAGCCCAGCACCAAATCCTCCTTTTTATATCTGCCAAGGCTCGAATTTCTTTGAATAAAATTCAATAAAAGATGAACGATCCAACACGGGGAAATTTCAACAAATTCAAGCGCATAAGCCATAATTCATAATGGCGTTAACTTAACCACTTCATGTCGGGACACATCAACAACCATATTTCGAACAATTTAACCATACAACAAATTTTTTCAAAGAAATTCTCTCAACTTCCACAACGAAATTCTTGAAATTCACGAAAACCCATACGATACCATCCTAAACCACAAACGGATAAAACGAAAGAAAAAAATACGACTTCGAAACAATCAGTTATCAGTCAAAAGTAAAAAAGAATAGAGAAAAACAGACAGATAATAATTTATTCAGAGGATAACAGTTGAAATGGGTGGTGCGGAACAATAAGGGAGATTATGGAATTACCTGAAACTGCAGGAGTAGAAGAACAAAATCGGATAGGATAATGAAAATATTGATAAATTTGGTCAGAAAATTGATCTAAGAGGGAGTAAAAGTAAGGGAAGGTCAACGAATGAAGAATGAAGAATGAAGAATGAAGAATAATTCGTAATGGGAGACGACGGGAGATGAACGTATCCGGTGACGCGGAAGCCAGGAGAAGGTTCCAGATATTTCTTTATATATATTTATATATTTGCGATAAAGTAATTACAAATCAGTCACCGAGAATTAGAGAAGAGGATATTTGAGTTCAAAATTAATATACAACGGTTCTTAGGTTTTTTTTTTAATAAATAAATAAATTAAATATCTATATATATCTATTATCTATTATCTATTATCTATCTATCTATTTATTAATATAATAAAATTGGGTTTTCTCCCAACTCCTAGTGCCGATTCTCATGCCTCCGTTTTTCCTCCAAAATAAATAATTTTTTTTATTTTAAATAATTTTATTGTAATTATATTATAATTAATACTAAATGAATAATATATAATTATACTAATTTAACAACATATCTTCATTATAATTATATCAAATCAATATTTAATGCACTATTAAACTATTTATCAATTATCAATTAAAAATACCTTTAATAATTTTAATGATAATAATAATATCAATAATAGTAATAATAATAATAATAATAAATCTTTGTTACCTCATTCACATATATCAAATAATTTTTCTAAATTATTTTATAAAAAATATCTTTAATATAATTATATTGTAATTAATATTTAATAAATAATATATAATTATACTAATTTAGAAACATATCTTCATTATAATTGTATCAAATCAAAATTTAATGCATTATTAAAAAATTACCTTAATAATAGGTAATTTACATATTTATTTTTGTTTTACTAAAATCTATATATAGTGTTTTCCTGTGGTATATGAATCTAAATTTGAGAGTCAATTCATAATTTTATATTTAGTGTTTTTTTTTTACTAATTCATAGAATAAGAATGTATTCTTCGTTTTTTATTGAAGTTGATCATTTTAAGGTATAATTTATAATTTTTATAATATTTTTTATATACTCATTTTATTATATTATTCTTTTGATAATTTTTTATTTGTTGTTACTCTAAGTTATTCTTATCGTCTAATATTCCAGTTCGATTGTCTTTTGCCACAATCATTTACAATGCATCACATCTATAAAATACTTCATCGAGTTGTCTTCACTGATTCGGGTTCCAACTATATGGATATAAGCATTCAAAGAAGAGGCAATAATCTCTACTTTATCGAAGGATGGTTAGATCTACTCACCTATTATGACCAACCCAATGGAATGTGGTTAAAGTTAGATTTCTTAGGAGAAGCTCGATTTTTGATTGAGGAATTGCATCTACGGAACTTTATAGGGCAAGTTTAAGTTTCATCCCCTTCATGCTTTTTACGTCTGTCCGAAAATCTTTGAAGTGGAGCACATAATGAAATTGAATTCCCTCAGCTTCAGTTCAGTTTTGCTAAATTCGTGACAAATTCAGATATGCAATTTCAACGATTGGTAATATATTTAAATTTTCTTAGTTTAAACTGTTCATTATTAGAATAATTTTTTAATATATTTTGATTTTTTTCAGAAATTACCAGCTTTCTTTTGCATGCATGCAATGCCATTGAGGGGAATAAGAGTTAGTTTGGTTTCTCGATGTGACAATTCTATATCTTGCCGCATTGTATAGATAGCGAATGATGAAGCTTATCTAACAAGAGGATGGTTTGATTTTGTACGAATTCTAAATATTGAAACTTACGATGTTATTTCAGTTGGTTGTCATTACAAGAATGATTCTATACTATACGTGACTAAGGATTAGAATAAGTTCAATAATTTTTAGGTAATTTGGTTTTACTATTAGTATTTGATTAAATTATAATTATAGAATTTTAAATTATTGCTTCAATTTATATATTACGATTATTTTTTGTGGATTTGCTATTTTTAACTAATTTAATAAAATAAAGTAGTGTCAGATATTATTAAGTTTATTTTTATCTTTTATTTTTTATTTGTATTTTCATTATATTTGACAAAAAATGAACCTACACATATATTAAATCGTTGACCTAAAGAAAATTTATTTGCCAATAAAAACATATTTTATTTATAATTGGAATAAAATTTATTTGCCAATAATCGGTGGATAAAATTGAAATTACACCCGTGTCATATAATTATAATTGATTAATTGGTATAAAATAAAATTATACATGTGCCATGAGTAATAATCTAAATAATTATATCTTAACAAAATATAATTTGAAATAATTTATAAACAATTATCTTAACAAAAATAATTATTTAATAATTGATTTAAAAATCAATGCAAAAAATAATTATTAATAATAATATTATTAACTGGGTAAATAATATAATTTCAAATTATTACTTGAAATATAAATAATATATGAAAATCTATTGACTAAATCAATGATTTTGCATCTTTGACAATTATTACTCAATTAACCAGTTAATTGAATTAGTAATAACAATTTTTAATTTCAAATTTTGTATATTAAGTAGTTATTAAAAACTGGGTAATAACGATTTACATGGGAAAATCATTAATAAATTCAATTAACCATATAGAAGATAATATATATACTAACAGTTTTAGTATATTATTTATGGCAAGCGAAATTATTTCCTCAAATTTTCTATTAAAATTGAAATTAGTAATAGTTTAAAAAAGGTTTATTAATAAAATTACTAATAGTCACATTTTTATACACAGGATATATATTTTTTATATATTATTTAAAAAATATAATGAAATATGAATAATGAATGAGTATGTTATTTATTCGACTAGCTAATTAATGCAAAATTGAGTACCCTTTTTTATTCGATTGAGGTCATATTCTGTTTGGTGAAAGTTTCAATCACCTTAATAAAATCCTATATTTGTGCCTTAACTTATATAGGTAGTAATATATTACATATTATTTGGTATATCTAAATAGTTATTTCCCATAGCAGAGATGTAAAAAATCGTATTAAGGTTTATTGCCAAATAATTAGTGGATGAATAATAGTAAATTATATTATTTTGGGAAAGTATTTTCATTATAATTATATCAAATCATTATTTAATTATAATAAAATATGTTAATTATAATTATATCATAGAATTATAATAATTATGATATTTATGTTATATATTTTAATCATTTATGTACGTAAATAATTAGAAATAAAAATATAACTTATAATTACCCGTGCCATGCAAGATTAAATAAGATATATAATAACATAGATGATTTGTTACTTATATTGATTAAATATAATAAATACATATTAATTTAGTTAAAAAAATCACTATCTCCTATGTTTTTCTATTTATTTTTTTTAATTTATTAAATCCAATCAATTATAATAAATTAATTATATCAACTAATTAATTCAATCAATTATTTTTTAATTTATTTTTTGAATTCAATAAATCAAATAAAATTAATTATACTAATTATTTGTATTGACTAATTGATTTGATTAATTCTTAAAAATATTTTTATTTAATTTATTTTATTTATTTAAATATAACTAATTAATTATTTAATTTTATTAGGATAAATATCAAATTCTATTTCTAATATAAAAATATAAAATTTTATTCATTCTATTTTTATTTTACCACTATAAAAGATCATATATGCTAGAAAAAAATATCATTCATTTACCAATTACTCTTTTATTGGGTAGCTTTTACAACAATTCTTTTTCTTCCTATGAGGCGCTGTCACAAGAAGGCAAGTATCATGAACACAAATTAACACACACTCTTCAACTCCCGTGTTCATCATTTAGAGCAATATATGATATGTTATCCATTAAGCATTTATAGACCACGGTGTTATCATGTTTGCATAAATAAATAAAAAAATTCATAATTAAGCTTAAGTCATTTATCTATTTGTGTGGTATATTGTAGTATGAAATTACTTTTAATTTGTGTTGTGCAATGATATTATGGTTTAATTTAAATTTTTATTTTAGAATTGTGTTATGATTTTATCTCATCTTTTTTTCTTAGATAATAAGTTGATGTATTTTTATTTATTATTATTGAAGTAGATGTGATATAAAATTTGTAAAAAGAAAAAAAACTTACATTCAATTTATTTTATTGTAGTCTTCTATTCTTCTATTTTTTATTCTTTTATTCATTTTATTTTCTTTTTAAATATCATATAATTTATTATAATTTATACCAATTAATTAATTATAATTTATTATATCAGTTAGTTTAATTCATTAATTTATAATATACATGATAAAATAGATCATTTGTTACTTATACGTTTATTTTTCTAAAATCTAAATCTGAATAATTATATTTTTAGTTTTTTTATGAATAAAATATTATTAATAATGAATAATAATTAACCATTCATACTTTTAATTAAAGTGTTTGGATGATTTTTATATTTACTAATATTAATTATTGATTTTTTTCATAAATAAATTATATTATAATTTTATGTTAGTTCATAATTGATTAATGATTAATGTTTATAAAGCTATGTTACTCTAAATTTTATATTTTATAAATATTTTATTTAAATATAATTTTTTTAACATAAAAATGTATTATTTTTAATAATATCATAATTTTATATTTTTTAATTATTCTAAATGAATATTTTATCAAATACTAATTAAAGCTATTCTTCCATTTGCTTTTACTAATATATTTTCTAACTATTATATGAAATTAAAATCGTATTAATGAATTTAATATTAAAGTTAATTTGGCTTTTTATTATTTAGAGTGTTTTTCAATCAATAATTTTATACTCTTTACTTTTTTTAGTTTCATTTTGAATTTTAATTTAGTACTCAAAGGTAGTGAAATTCTATTGATATTGAAATAAAGTTACAAAAGAGTCCATAGGGTAGAATAAGTAAAATAATGTGATACCCACATTGCAACATTCAAATGAAACAACTTAGGATCTAAAATATTTATCTTTCTCTTTCTCGCCGTCTATTATATTATCTATCCTATCATATAAAAATCGAATTTTTACCTTTAATGATAGAATCAACGTAGCATGCTTCTGTATTATTTTGTTTAACTCATTAAAGTTAATTCATTATGATGAATTAATTATATCAACTAATTGATTTGAATAGATATTTAAGTATCACATAATTTAAAATTATGTATATTAATTATTTGATTTAATTTTTATGATATATAAATTTAAGGAATAAATTAAAATAAGATAATTTATTACTTATTTAAATTGAATACAACAAATATAAATTAATTTAGTTAAAAATTTACTATTTTCTAATCTTCTATACATAAAAATGACAAAACAAAATTATAAAAATAATCTTTTTATCACTTTTGCTATTTTAATTTTATTTTCTTTATTTTTTATGTATAATTTTATTTTATATTAACTTTGTTTATTTAATAATAAAATATACTCATATTAATTCTATCATATAATAATATATTTTTCTCCTATATTAATCAAAGAATTTCAATAGTTATCAACTACATCTAATAGAATGACTGAGAAGTGAGAACTACGAGAAGTTAAACCCAGGTTCAAAATGCTGAAACAAAGAAAAGAAAACAGTGGATATATGATTAGAGAAAAATGTATAATAATGACAAAATATACTAAAACTAGATTTTTTTCCAACTAATAAAAGTGAGGTGTTAATTCCTCGTGAATTTATTTTTTCTCTAAAATGAAATCACTATTTTTTTTCTAAATTTATTTTAAAAAATATATTTATTATAATTATATTACAATTTACATTTAACGAATAATGCATGATTATACTAATTTAGAGAAATATTTTTATTATAATTATATAAAATCAATATTTAATACATTATCAACTAATAAAATTGAGGTGTCAATTTCTCATGAATTCATTTTTCCTCCAAAATGAAAGTACTATTCTCTCTTCTAAATTTATTTTAGAAAAATATCTTTATTATAATTATATTACAATATTACAATTAGCATTTAATGAATAATGCATAATTATAATAATTTAGAAAAATAAAATAAAGTCCAGTAATTTATCTTCCGACTGCACACGTGTATATAATAACTTTTAAGAAGAAGTCATGTATAGTAAATACGGTCGATGATTGTAAAAATGTATACTAACATTGATATAATATTATTTTAGGTATATGTTTTGCAAGTATCAAAGAAAAGTTTTGAGTTGTTTTTTAGTAGATTTAAATTATTCATTGTTTATTAGAGAATTTTGTGCATTAGAATTCTCTAATAATTTATTATTTATTTTGAGCTAATTTTGATATGTTCTTATTTGACAGTAAAGCAACATATAAAAATTTGTTGGTGGGTCTGAGTATTATTAAGTTATTTATGGTCACATTGAGTATATATTGTTGATTTATTGAAGAAAATAGATTATTAAAACCAATTAATAACTATTTAGAGTTAATATATTTAACACTAGCTTAAGAAAAAACAAATAATACATAACATGTTATATTTTTATTAATCAAATTATTATAATTTAAATTAATCTTAATAAAATAATTTAAAATTATAATTTTAATCTTATCACGTACATGGCACGGGTTAATACACTTGGAAATTACTGCACGATGAATGTGGTATATAGAGAAATTTTTGAGAGCCTATAATAAAAAGGTAATAACAAAATGTCTTACTAAATCTATTTATTTATTAAAATTTATTACTATCAATTAAAAAAATTTAGAAATTCTAGGAACTAATAGATGAATTCTTATTGTACATTAATAATTTGAGAATATTAAAATTATCATAAAAATTCGTATAATTTTATTCTCTTGACAAACAATTTTATAATTACGTTAATCATATAATTTTATATACAAACATTGATACAATGTTGTTTCATGTATATATTTTGCAGGTATCAAATAATAGCATTGAATTGTTATTCAGTAGGTTTAAATTATTTATTATTTATTACAAAACTTTCTGCATTAGGATTCTCTATTAATTTATTCTTCATTTTGAGCTGATTTTGATATTTTCTTACTTCACAGTATACCAACATATAAAACTTTGTTGGTAGATTTAAGTATTATTAGATTATTTATGGTCATATTGAGTATATATGCCTGATTTATTAAAAAAAATAGATTAAATAACTATTTTATAGTTAATACAATTAACACTATATTAAGAAAAGAAAAACAACGCATACAAGTTATTTTTTTTATTAATTAAATTATTATAATTAAAATGAAATTTAACATAACAACTTAAAATTATAATTTCAATCTTATCACGTGCATAGCACGGGTGATTAAACTTGTAATAATTACTAAAATAAATAATTTAAAAAATATTTACCCAAATAAATATTATTTTCTTGTCTCGTTTGCACTGTAAACGAGACAATTTTGTATGTAATCCATCTACAGTGTAAACGAGATATACATAGTTTTTCAATTTTTGAGATAGATGCATTTATAAATAATTAAATATAATTTTTAAAAATAATAAAAAAATATTAGTGCTTTTAATTTGACCAAACTCTTAAAAATGAAATGTTTCAAATAATAGAAAAGATAAACCATCAATTTTAAATAAGAAAAAAGATGGACCGTCCATTTAAAATAAACACGTTAACACGTTCACAAATACACCGTTAAACTGCCCGCCACTATTAACAGCATGGTTACTTTGGATAAACCAATCAATCCATTTCTTATTTCTGACATAAGGTTGTTTAAATTATATTTCAAATTTTTATATATTCTCATGCAACAAATTAATTTTTTATGTACTTCCATACAACAAATAAAATTTTGTAAATTTAAAATTTTAAATTTCAAAAATTATATTTAATTATTTCATTTAAAAATTTGAAATTTTGTTTGTGGTATGAGAGTACATAAAAATTTTGTTTGTTGCATTGGAGTACACCAAAATTTGAAATATGATTTAAATAACCTTATCCCAAGTAGGGGTAGCAACGGAGCGGATAGGTGATAAACTCCGATTTCGTGGTTTATTTTATGCTTAATTTGGGGGATTTTATTACCTTTTCCCACATTTATTCAATAAAATAGCATGGTTTTGTAATTCTCCCTTGAATTGTGCTTAAGTGTAAAAAAACATGCTTTTTAGGCCTTAAATTGGTGATTTTAACCCACTTTAATTTCATTCGATGCCTTGATGTGTTTGTTGAGTGATTTCAGGTTCACAAGGCAAGTATTGGATGGAAAAAATGAGGAGAAAAGCATGCAAGGTGGAGAATGCATGAGGAAACAAGAATTGGGAATGCATCGATGGACGCGCACACGTACGAGGCGCGTACGCGCAAAAGTGATTTCGCATAGAGACGCGCACGCTGATAAACCCCATTTTTAGGGTTTATCTTGTATTGAATTTAGAGTATTTTGATAACCTTTTGTCACATTTAGCCTACGAATTAGCATGGTTTTGTTATCTCTCCCATATTTATGCTTAAGTATAAAAACATGCTTTTTAAGCCTTATTTTGATGAATTCTAATTTCTCCTTGATTTCATAAGATGCCTTGATGTGTTTGCTAGTAATTCCAGGATTGAAATAGGCTAGGCATGGATCAAAGGAAACAAGGAAGGAAGCATACAAGTGGAGAGAAGCATAAAAAGTCAAAGAAGCAAAGTCAGCCATGCACGCGCACGCGCACAAGGCGCTCGCGCGCACATTGTAGAATCGACCAGGGACGCGCACGCGTACCGTGCGCGCACGCGTCGATGACCACACATGACTTCATTAAAGCAACACGTGCCTGGCGATTTGAGAGGGTTTCTGAACCCATTTTGGCGCCAAATGCTGATAGAAAGGAATAAAAGGATCAAGGATTGAGGGGAAGGCATGAATTCTATGAATCAATCTAATCAATCTAGCATATAGCATAATTAGGATTAGTTTAGAGTTCGTTTTAGAGAGAGAAGCTCTCTCTTCTCTCTAGAATTAGGATTAGGTTTATGTTAATCTCTCTTCTTAGATCTAGGTTTAATTCATGCTTTGATTCACTTTTCATTTACCAATTCTTAATCTTCTCCTCCTCCTCTTTCTAGTTATGTGCTTTAATAATTGTAATTCTTCATTTTGTTTTGGATAGATTGTTGTTCCTTTGTTCTCTTTCAATAATGCAATTTGAGGTAATTCATGATAATTGTGATTTCCTTGATTGTTGTTGTTAATTCTTTGCAATAATTGTTGTTGGATTCTATTCTTGTTCTCAAATTACTATGCTTTTCTTTTGTGTCTTCCAAGTGTTTGATGAAATGCTTGGTTGGATTTTAGTGTAGGTTTTGTTCCTCTTGGCCTAGGTAGAGTAATTAGTGACTCTTGAGTTATCTAATTCCTTTGTTGATTGATAATTAGAAGTTGCTAATTGATTTGAATGCCTCTAAAGCTAGTCTTTCCTTTAGGAGTTGATTAGGACTTGAGGAATCAAATTGATTCATCCACTTGACTTTTCTCCATGGTTAGAGGTTAACTAAGTGGGAACAATGGACAATTTGTCATCACAATTGAGAAGGATAACTAGGATAGGACTTCTAGTTCTCATATCTTGCCAAGAGTTTTATTAGTTGTTAGTTTATTTTCTTTGCCATTTATATTTCTTGTCTAAAATCTTAAAAAACCCCAATTATAACTCACAACCAATAACAAGACACTTTATTACAATTCCTAGGGAGAACGACCCGAGGTCCAATACTTCGGTTTATAAATTTTAGGGGTTTGTACTAGTGACAAACAACTTTTTGTATGAAAGGATTATTGTTTGGTTTAGAAACTATACTTTACAACGAGATTTCATTAGTGAAATTCTAAACCGTCAAAAATCCAATCATCAATTGATAAACCCCATTTTTAGGGTTTATCTTGTATTGAATTTAGAGTATTTTGATAACCTTTTGTCACATTTAGCCTACGAATTAGCATGGTTTTGTTATCTCTCCCATATTTATGCTTAAGTGTAAAAACATGCTTTTTAAGCCTTATTTTGATGAATTCTAATTTCTCCTTGATTCCATAAGATGCCTTGATGTGTTTGCTAGTAATTCTAGGATTGAAATAGGCTAGGCATGGATCAAAGGAAACAAGGAAGGAAGCAAACAAGTGGAGAGAAGCATAAAAAGTCAAAGAAGCAAAGTCAGCCATGCACGCGCACGCGCACAAGGCTCCCGCGCGCACATTGCAGAATCGACCAGGGATGCGCACGCGTACCGTGCGCGCACGCGTCGATGACCGCACATGACTTCATTAATGCAACACGTGCCTGGCGATTTGAGAGGGTTTCTGAACCCATTTTGGCGCCAAATGCTGATAAAAAGGAATAAAAGGATCAAGGATTGAGGGGAAGGCATGAATTCTATGAATCAATCTAATCAATCTAGCATATAGCATAATTAGGATTAGTTTAGAGTTAGTTTTAGAGAGAGAAGCTCTCTCTTCTCTCTAGAATTAGGATTAGGTTTAGGTTAATCTCTCTTCTTAGATCTAAGTTTAATTCATGCTTTGATTCACTTTTCTTTTACCAATTCTTAATCTTCTCCTCCTCCTCTTTCTAGTTATGTGCTTTAATAATTGTAATCCTTCATTTTGTTTTGGATAGATTGTTGTTCTTTTATTTCCTCTTTTAATAATGCAATTTGAGGTAATTCATGATAATTGTGATTTCCTTGATTGTTGTTGTTAATTCTTTGCAATAATTGTTGTTGGATTCTATTCTTGTTCTCAAATTACTATGCTTTTCTTTTGTGCCTTCCAAGTGTTTGATGAAATGCTTGGTTGGATTTTAGTGTAGGTTTTGTTCCTCTTGGCCTAGGTAGAGTAATTAGTGACTCTTGAGTTATCTAATTCCTTTGTTGATTGATAATTAGAAGTTGCTAATTGATTTGAATGCCTCTAAAGCTAGTCTTTCCTTTAGGAGTTGATTAGGACTTGAGGAATCAAATTGATTTATCCACTTGACTTTCCTCAATGGTTAGAGGTTAACTAAGTGGGAGTAATGGACAATTTGTCATCACAATTGAGGAGGATAACTAGGATAGGACTTCTAGTTCTCATATCTTGCCAAGAGCTTTGCTAGTTGTTAGTTTATTTTCTTTGCCATTTATATTTCTTGTCTAAAATCTTAAAAACCCCAAATATAACTCACAACCAATAACAAGACACTTCATTACAATTCCTAGGGAGAACGACCCGAGGTCCAATACTTCGGTTTATAAATTTTAGGGGTTTGTACTAGTGACAAACAACTTTTTGTATGAAAGGATTATTGTTTGGTTTAGAAACTATACTTTACAACGAGATTTCATTAGTGAAATTCTAAACCGTCAAAAATCCAATTCATCAAAATGGCGCCCTTGCCGGGGATTTGCAATGGTGTTATGTTATTGGTTATTGTACATATGTGAATAGTGTAAATAGTTTGTCTTTTGCTTGTTTACTAGATTTTGTTAGTTTTATTTTTGTTTTTCCACTATGAACTCTCACTTTGGCTTTGAGTTTGGTTCTAATTGTGTTGTAGGAAATGTGAACTTTAATAGCAACATGTACCATGGATGGAACCATCAAAGATGGGAGGAGCCTCAAGGAATTGATCACTCCTATTGGCAACAACCTCCGGATACTTATTAGGTATAATTCCCATCCTAATGCATGTCAATTTGATGGCTATGATGACTATTTTTGTGACACTCAACAACCACCATCATATGCCTATGAATCTCATCCTCAACATGAACCTCAACCATTCTCACAAGCCTTTCCATACCAAGCACCTTCCTATGATCCATATCTATCATATGACCAATCATCCATACCATATTTTTATGACCATTTTGAGCAAGAACCCTTAGAACCACCACAACCCTATCAAGATTACTCTCAAGAACCACCTCAATACACACAATCTCCACAACCTTACCAAGAAGAACCACCTTCCCATTATGAACCCTCTCTCCAAAATAATGAACCTTCTTACTCACCCCAAACCCCAATAGACGATCCTCTCACTTTGTTACTTCAAGGACAAGAAGCCATGAAGCGGGATACACTTGAGTTTGTGACCAATTTGACCAAGGTGGTACATACTTTAGCCCGCCAATGCTTGAATACTCAAGGTAATTCCGTGACCACATGTGAAAAGTCAAAAGAAGAGCAAAGTATGAAGGAGAAATTGGAAACTTCGGTGGGGGATGAGGGATGCTATTTTGTGTTGGAATAATTGGAGGAGCCTATGATCATTGACGAAAAAGAAGAAGTGGTTGAAGATTTAGGAGATGTTGAAAGTCCATGGGAATGTAGCATCATGGAGAACTCTTCCGAGAAGCTTGATATTGATGTTAAGGAGGGTGCGCAACCTCCAAAGCATATCATCGTTGGAGACTTGGAAGACGCTTATCAAGAAATGGATTCAATTATGGATGAATTTCTCTCTACAATGGAATCCTCTCCCATTGGACATGAAGTTGAAACTATAAAAGAGTGTGCACAACCTCCCAAGGAAAACGAAAATGGCATGGTGTATATTGAAATTGAAGAATATGAAGAGGTTGATCAAGAGATGAATTCATTCATCAATGAATTCCTATCTAAAATTAACTCACCTCCCATTGGGCAAGATGAAGTTTTTGAAGACAACGCCAAGCCATGCGATAAAAGGGGAAAGGTTGAAATCGAGGAAGCTCGCAAAGAGGTGGAAATACACAAAGAAGAGCACAAGGAAGTAGACCTTGCATTGTCTAAGTGTGGGGAGGTCCCCCTTCCCAAGTCACCATCCAACACAACATTCAAGTGGGTAAAACTCTTATCCCTAAGCTTTTCTTTCTCACTTGAATATGGTTTAATTGAAAATGATGGTCAACTTAGAGCTCTTTGTGGAGTTAAAAGCATAAGAGAGTTGTGTAGTGGTTGCAAGTTAGGAATTAGGCTCATTAAGGTCAAAGCTTCAAGGTATAGGAACGATGATTGGAAGAATACCACTTCGCATGGGTCTCGACAGAAGGCTAGGTGTGCTAAAGAGAATTCTATACGTCAACCACCCGGAAAGAAAAAGTATGAAGATCAAATTGAAGACGGGTGTGAGGATAAGATATGGGATCCCGGTTCGCTATGTGAAGACCAACTATGGGGACTCATATCTTGGGTAGAACTTTGCCCAAGCTTGATGAAAATGGTTGGAAATTCTGTCAACCAATTGAGAGGCATGGATCCTTGGAGATTCAAGGATGAGTACAAACATAAGCCACCATGACAATAAGCACCTCAACATGTCCAACTTAAGGACTTAAACTAAAAGTGCTAGGTGGGAGACACCCCACCATGGTAAACTCTTTCCACTCTCTTTTAAATTTGCTTAATAAGTGATTTGAGTTACCATTGTAGGTAGATGTTTCATATAAATTTGTTTGTACAACTTAATTGTTAGCTTAGTCACGTGTATGTTGTGTTTAGTAGTAGATGAATAATATTAAATTGCATTTTTGTGAATTGTATGATGGTTGATTGAATAAAGTGTTGTGGGCAGTATGGGGAGCACCCAGCATAATTTTTCTGAAAAAAAAAGGGTGGACGCGCGCACACCATGTACGCGCACGCGTCCCTGTGCGGATGCACCACCACCCACATTCCAGAGAGTTGGGATTCTCTTGGGCAACCACTATGCCATGAGCCCAACCTGACCCACGCTGACGCGCACTACGTGCGTGCGCGCAGATTATGAGAACATGAAACTTCACGCGGACGCGCACCTGCCGCGCCCGCGTCGATCTACTGCTGCAATTTTTTGAGCCAAGCCCCAGAGAGTTGAGCCGGATCTGGGCAAACTTTAAGCCCCCAGCCCAACTCGATGTGCGCGGACGCGCACCTGCCGCGTGCGCGCCCACATGCCCAGGGAGGAACAGACGCGAGCGCACGCATCGCGCTAGCGCGCCTTATCACAAATTACCAACATCCGCAGACGCGCACTTGCCGCACCCGCGTCGATCTACTGCTGCAATTTTTGAGCCAAGCCCCAGAGAGTTGAGCCGGATCTGGGCCAACTTTAAGCCCCCAGCCCAACTCGATGTGCGCGGACGCGCACCTGCCGCGTGCGCGCCCACATGCCCAGGGAGGAACAGACGCGAGCGCACGCATCGCGCTAGCGCGCCTTATCACAAATTACCAACGTCCGCAGACGCGCACTTGCCGCGCGCGCGTCCCTTACATGCTGCCGCCACTCTAGGCTTTTGCCCCGAGAGTTAGGCGTACGTCAAGCCCACTCTAAGCCTCAGGCCCAACCTCATGTACGCGTGCGCACGCTATACGCGCACGCGCCGTTGCATAGTCTGCCAATCCATGCTCGTGCGCACTGCACGCTCACGCGTGGGTCCCAAGTTTTCTCAATGTACGTGGACGCGCAAGGTGCGCGCTCGCGTCGATTCAAAAAAAGGGATAACCCTAATACGCGAAGAGCGTTGTGCAGTCGCGCACTCTTTCTTCTCCCTCACCATTTTCATCTTCTTCTTCTTCCCACCCTCAACCGCCGCTGTAGCAGCGCCGGCCACCACTGCAACCATCACCCCACTCGCCCTCGTCCTCTCTCTCGTCCATTCACCTCACCCTCACTCTCTCCTCTTCCTTTCGATCAAACCTCAACCACCGCGGCCGGCCATCTTCACGGCCACCGTCCACGGCGGCACGGACTTCTGCCTCTGCATTCATAGTCCTTCCCCCATCCATTTCCGGTCAATCCCAATTTTTCTTTCAATTCCCAGTTCTTCCCCCGCTCCCCGGTTCCTGTTCACACTCTGGTTATTTTTTACTGTTCAATTTTGTTAGCTTTTGTAATTTTCTGTTAGTTAGTTGAATTCAATTGTTGCATGTTAGGATTAGTTAGAAATAATTGCGGTTAGGTAGCTAGGACTGGATAGAGGATTCTAGGCCTGATAAGTGTTCCGTTTGTGTTTATTTTCTGTTTGTTGATTTGTCTGATAAGTGCCGATTTTGAGCTGCTCTGTATGCAATCTGTGTTGCCTATATGCTATCTCATTGCCATTGTGCTTAATTGATGTTGTAATCATGCTATTTGTGCTATTTTGCTATTCGGGAACGTCCAATTTTAAGCTGGAATGCTGCCCAATTTTCAAGAAAATTAGTTTCATTTTGGTCTTTATTTCAATTTTGGGCTAATTTCCGCTTCCTTTTGACTTTCCAGATCTGCACCAATCATGGTGAACATGAACCAGAACTTCTCTTTTAATTGAGCCTAAATATCGTCATACCACTAATCCACTTTTCTAACTCACTAATTTCTTTAACCATTTAACTTCTACTCACATTTAACCCTCTTTAACCATTCTTTCTAAAGTATGATGATTTTATTGCTTAATGAGTAAGAGTTGTTGACTTTCGTGAACATTGCATTCTTGGCTTACTTGTTCACTTATGCTTACTTGTTTACCAATTCTTTTCAAGTTCAGTTCAACATCATGATTGTTATTAGCCAATTGTATCCTGAACATGCCTTCTTTGTTACATGCTAAGTGTTCCATTGCTTATATTCTATCATATTTTTTAGGATGTCGGATAAAGGAAAAGTCATAGCCACTGCCTCCAAGAAAATGAAACATTCTACACCTTCTATCCCCTCCATTTATAAGAATTATGCTAAGAATCCTCTAAATGACGAAGAAAAAGAAAATCAGCTGTTACCTTCTACTGACCCGACTAAGTTCCCCAATCTCTACTGTGAGTTTCGACTTTCCAAGTATCGGACAAGAAAACTGAATACCGAGAAGAAGCTTGTTCTCCCCAATGATGTCCGACGGTCCATTACTAGTCGGATCCTTGAGTTGGGTATACATTTTGTTGACAAAGATTTGGGGGATATTAACATCTCTTGGGTAAAGGAATTTTATTGCAACTTCTTCCGTCCCACTTTGGATTCGGTTCAATTGAGGGGTAGAGAGATCATGATTACTGAGTCTGCCATTGAGGAGGCTTTGCAGTGCCGACATATTTCTGATGGCACTTGCGCCCATCAGCATGCCGAGTTGGCCATACACAGCATGACCTTTGATTATGAGGCGCTTAGGCGCGTGATTGGGTTACCGGATGCTACTTGGGTCATGGATGCGAACAACACCAAGCCTAAGGGGATGCTATTTGCTCAGCTGACCAGGGAGGCCAAGACTTGGCAGATGATCTTTGCCCACTATGTCTTGCCTACCACTCACTTCTCTGAGATCCCTATGGAGAAGCTTCTGCTGATTGGGTGTGTCATGGAGGGGAAGGATGTCTATTTTCCTCGACTTATCCGACAGTGCATGTGGCGGGCGCATATTCGTGGCCTACTTCCATTTCCTACTTTGGTCACGGGTATGGCGGCCCTAGCTGAGGTCCCCTGGCTAGATGATGATGTGATACCACCACCCCCTGATGAAGATGACAGGGAGGTTACTATTCCTTGGGGTGGTTGGGTGCACAAGAAGCCCCCAGCTAGACGCTGTTCCAGGGCCAGAGCAGTAGTGGGGACAGCTGGACCATCAGCCCCTACAGCAGCCCCATCTTCCTCTACAGCAGCAGCTCCGTCTTCATCGACAGTTCCTCCTGCAGCACCTGAGCCCACCTACTTACTGGTCCAGCGTCTATTTCGGTTTTTAGAGCACGAGAGACTCCATGTCAGACGCCGACTGGATTGGATGGACCAGGCGCTCATTTCTCTGGGTGCTGAGTTACCTCCGCTTCCCGACTCTCCGGCCTCCGATGAGCAGGATCATCAGGAGGAGGATGCGGAGGCACCGACTTAGCAGGATGCCCCAGACACCATAGAGACACATCAGACCCATGCGGAGCCGATCCCACAGCCACAGCCAGAGCCAGAGCCTACCGTTGTACCTTCCACTGATCCTCCGGTTTAGCATCGAGGACGATGCTTGATCTTAAGTGTGGGGAGGGGACCGGTGAACTTTTCGGCTACTCTCCTAGTTATCTTATTTTGCATATCTTTTGTATATATTTTGATGCATTTTGAGTTTACTTTGGATACCTTTACTGCTTATTTTGGATTTTAGATATTTTGATGCTTATGGATATCTTTAGATGTTTTAGATGATAGCTTTCATACTTTTAGTTGGATTTTTCTTTATACATTTTTGCATATCTTTCTCTTTAGTTTGTGGTCGTGATTAGAAATCATACTTTGAATTGCAACACTTAGTCACCCTTTTTGCATAAGAAATTGGTTTTAAGCGGAAAAGGAAAGGGTAAACTAAGGAAATTTTTGCATTTTTCAATTACAACAATGCTTAGTCAAATATTGAGATTTTTCAAGAAATTTAAATATAGGGCATTAACCCAATTGATTGAAAGAAATTTTTTGGTGAAACTTACTTGAATTCATACTTTGTATAGCATGTATTGAATTAAGAACACAAGCTTGTGAGATTTGAGCCTAATGGTGTGGTTACATCTTATAACCACTTATTTTCCTTCTTGCGTGCAATTATTTTCTTTCTATGATTGTAATCTTTGATTTGTTTGAATCTATATGTCTCATTATTCCTTGTATTCATGCATTTATATGATTGAGGCCATTGATGAGCGGATATTTTATACGTTTTTTGGGGGGTGATTTCATGTAGATTTTAGTATGTTTTAATTAGTTTTTAGTAGAATATTATTAGTTTTTAGGAAAAAATCATATTTCTGGACTTTACTATGAGTTTGTGTGTTTTTTGTGATTTCAGGTAATTTCTGGCTGAAATTGAGGGAGCTGAGCAAAAATCTGAGTTAGGCTGAAAAAAAGGACTGTTGATGCTGTTGGATCCTGACCTTCCTGCACTCGGAATGGATTTTTTGGAGCTAAAGAAGTCCAATTGGCGCGCTCTCAATGGCGTTGGAAAGTAGACATCCAGGGCTTTCCAGCAAAATATAATAGTCCATACTTTGCACAAAGATAGATGACGTAATTTGGCATTGAACGCCAAGTACATGCTGCTGTCTGGAGTTAAACGCCAGAAACACGTCATGATCCGGAGTTGAACGCCCAAAACACGTTATAACTTGGAGTTCAACTCCAAGAAAAGCCTCAGCTCGTGGATAGCTTTAGTCTCAGCCCCAGCACACACCAAGTGGGCCCCAGAAGTGGATTTATGCACCAATTATCTTAGTTTACTCATTTTCTGTAAACCTAGGTTACTAGTTTACTATTTAAACAACTTTTAGAGACTTATCTTGTACCTCATGACATTTTTAGATCTGAATTTTATACACTTTGACGGCATGAGTCTCTAAACTCCATTGTTGGGGGTGAGGAGCTCTGCAGCGTCTCGATGAATTAATGCAATTGTTTCTATTTCTCCATTCAAACGTGTGTGTTCCTATCTAAGATGTTCATTCACGCTTAATTATGAAGAAGGTGATGATCCGTGACACTCATCACCTTCCTCAATCCATGAACGTGTGCCTGACAACCACCTCCGTTCTACATCAGATTGAATGAGCTTCTCTTAGATTTTTTAATCAGAATCTTCGTGGTATAAGCTAGATTGATGGCGGCATTCATGAGAATCCGGAAAGTCTAAACCTTGTCCGTGGTATTCCGAGTAGGATTCCGGGATTGAATGACTGTGACGAGCTTCAAATTCCTGAAGGCTAGGCGTTAGTGACAGACGCAAAAGAATCATTGGATTCTATTCCAACCTGATTGAGGACCGACAGATGATTAGCCGTGCTGTGACAGAGCATTTGGACCATTTTCACTGAGAGGATGGGAAGTAGCCATTGACAACGGTGACACCCTACATACAGCTTGTCATGGAGGGAACTTTGCACTTTTCCGTGGATGGAATATTACGTTACAAATCAGATAAAGCATCTCCAAAACTCCAACATATTTTCCATTATTGCATAACAAGTATTTATTTTATGCCCTTTTCCCTTTCTTCACTGAACTTGAAAAACACTGTTGTTGGCATCCTGACTAAGAATAATAAGATAAACATAGCTTGCTTCAAACCAACAATCTCCATGGGATTCGACCCTTACTCACGTAAGGTATTACTTGGACGACCCAGTGCACTTGCTGGTTAGTTGTGCGGATTGCAAAAAGTGTTATTGCAATTTCGTGCACCAAGTTTTTGGCGCCGTTGCCGGGGATTGTTCGAGTTTGAACAACTAAAGGTTTATTTTATTTCTTAGATTAGGAAGATTTTGGCAATTGGGTCAGAGTCTTTTATTTTCTTTTCAAAAATATTATTTTTCTTTATTAATTTTTTATTTTTCTTTGAGTCTAGTGTCTTGTTATAAGTTTGGTGTCAATTGCATATTTTATATTTTTCTTTAAAATTTTCGTATTAGTGTTCTTTGTTCTTCCTTTATCTTCAAGTTGTTCTTGTTTGATCTTGAGTTTTTCCTGTTTTGTGTGTTTTCTTGTTTTTCTTGTGCTTTTTCAAAACATTAACTTTCAAAAAAAATTATACTTTTATCCACAAAAATAATACATCTTTAAAATACATTACATTTTTAGCTCAGTTGGTTATAGCGTTGGCTTATGTTCTTGGCAATTGGGCATCTTCTTTTAAAAATCTTTTTCAAAAATAATTTTTCTTTGATTGAATCTTGTGCCAAACTCTAAGTTTGGTGTTTTCTTGTTAATTTTTCTTTAATTTTCGAAAATTTGTCTTGGTTTTCTAAAAATTTTAAGTTTGGTGTCTTTCTTTTGTTCTTGGTGTTCTTGTGAATCTTCAAGATGTTCTTGAGTCTTTCTTGTATTTTGATCTTAAAATTTTTAAGTTTGGTGTTCCTTGGTATTTTCCCTCCAAAATTTTCGAAAATAAGGAGCATTAAATCTAAAATTTTTATGTCTTGTGTCTTTTGTGTGCTTTTCTCTTTCATCATAAAATTCAAAATTCAAAAAAATATCTTTTCTAACTAATTTTAAACTTTTTTTTGAAATTTGTATATAAAAATTCAGATTTCAATTTTAAAATTTTTCAATTCTTATCCTTTTACGTTTTAAAAAAAAATTTATATATATATATATATATTTTATTTCGGTTTTTGTTTTATTTTATTATTTCAAAAATTATTTTTATAATAAAATAGACAATATCAACATCCATATCATCTCCCTTGCTCCATCATGGAACTAAGTGGAAATGAACAGTCCAGGAGGACTCTGGGGTCATATGCTAACCCACTACTGCTTCATATGGGAGTAGTATCTGTATACCCTCCATTGGAGTTAGTAGCTTTGAGTTGAATCCTCAGCTCATTATCATGGTGCAGCAAAGCTGCCAGTATTCCGGTCTTCCACATGAAGAACCTACAGAGTTTCTGGCATAATTTTTGCAAATTGCTGACATAATACATGATAAGGAAGTAGATCAGGATGTCTACAGATTATTACTATTTCCATTTGCTGTAAAAGATCAAGCTAAGAGGTGGTTAAATAACCAACCTAAGAACAGCATAAAGACATGGAAACAGCTGTCAGAAAAATTCCTGAATCACTATTTTCCTCCAAAACGGATGACACAGCTAAGGCTAAGCATCCAAGGCTTCAAAAAAGGAGATAATGAATCCCTTTATGATGCCTGGGAGAGATACAGAGAGATGCTAAGAAAATGCCCCTCTGAGATGTTTTCAGAATGGGTGCAATTAGACATCTTCTACTATGGGCTTACAGAAAAAGCTCAGATTTCTCTAGACCACTCAGCCGGTGGATCTATACATTTGAGAAAACAATTGAAGAAGCTCAAGAGCTTATTGATACAGTTGCCAGAAATCAGCATATGTACCTAAGCAGTGAATCCTCCATGAAAGAAGAAGCTAAAACAGTAACTGCTGAACTCAGTCCTGTGGATCAGGCTAATGAATTCAATCAGCAATTAGATTTTCTAACCCAGCAGCTAGCCGAATTCAAGGAAATACTACAGGAAACAAGAATGGCTAACAAGAATATGGAAGTACAGTTAAAGCAAACAGAAAGGCAACTATCAAAACAAATAGCAGAAGAATGCCAAGCAGTTCAATTAAGAAGTGGAAAAACATTAAATACCTCACTTCAAAGCAGCAGGAAGCCAAGAAATGAGCAAATGGCTACTCAAAATCCCTCTGAGGACAATCAGAGCCCAGAGAGGAATAAGGCTGGCACTGAACGCCCAGACCATGCTCATTTCTGGCGTTCAACGCCAGAAACAAGCATGAATCCGGCGTTGAACGCCCAAGGGAAGCATAGTTCTGGCGTTCAGACGCCAGTAACAGATAAGGAGTTGGCATCTAACGCCACTCCAGCTTCCACCCCTGGCATTCAAACGCCAGTGGGAGATCAGTCACATACAAGTGCTGATAACAACCCTTCTAAAAAGGCTTCCCAACCCACTTCTACAGGTAATAAACCTGCAGCAACTAAGGTTGAGGAATACAAAGCCAAAATGCCTTATCCTCAAAAACTCCGCCAAGCGGAACAGGATAAGCAATTTGTCCGCTTTGCAGACTATCTCAGGACTCTTGAAATAAAGATTCCGTTTGCAGAAGCACTTGAGCAAATACCCTCTTATGCTAAGTTCATGAAAGAGATCTTAAGTCATAAGAAGGATTGGAGGGAGACTGAAAAAGTTTACCTCACTGAAGAATGCAGTGCAGTCATTCTGAAAAGCTTACTTGAGAAGCTTAAAGATCTCGGGAGCTTCATGATACCATGCACATTAGAGGGTAATTGCACCAAGCAAGCTCTGTGTGGCCTTGGGGCAAGTATCAACCTAATACCTGCATCTATTATCACAAAGCTTGGCTTGACTGAAGAAGTCAAACCAACCCGGATATGTCTTCAACTTGCTGATGGCTCCATTAAATACCCATCAGGCGTGATTGAAGACATGATTGTCAAGGTTGGGCCATTTTCCTTTCCTACTGACTTTGTGGTGCTGGAAATAGAGGAGCACAAGAGTGCAACTCTCATTCTAGAAAGACCTTTCCTAGCAACTGGCCGAACCCTCATTGACGTCCAAAAATGGGAAGTAACCCTGAGAGTCAATGAGGAGGAGTTCAAGTTGAATGTTGTCAAAGCTATGCAACATCCAGACACCCCAAATGACTGCATGAGTGTTGATATCATTGACTCTCTGGTGAGAGAGGTCAATATGGCTGAGAGTCTCGAATCAGAGTTAGAGGACATCTTTAAAGATGTTCAGCCTGATTTGGAGCAAGCAGAGAGAATAATAGAACCTCTGAAAATCCCTCAAGAAGAGGAGAAACCTCCCAAACTCGAGCTCAAACCATTACCACCATCCCTGAAATATGCATTTCTGGGAGAAGGTGATACCTTTCCTGTAATCATAAGCTCTACCTTAGAGCCGCAGGAAGAGGAAGCACTAATTCAAGTGCTAAGGACACACAAGACAGCTCTTGGATGGTCCATCAGTGATCTTAAGGACATTAGTCCAGCCAGATGCATGCACAAGATCCTATTGGAGGGTGACGCCAAGCCAGTGGTCCAACCACAAAGGCGGCTGAACCCAGCCATGAAGGAAGTGGTGCAGAAGGAGGTCACTAAATTACTAGAGGCTGGGATTATTTATCCTATTTCTGACAGCCCCTGGGTAAGCCCTGTCCAAGTCGTCCCTAAAAAGGGAGGCATGACAGTGGTTCATAATGAAAAAAATGAACTGGTTCCTACAAGAACAGTTACAGGGTGGCGCATGTGTATTGATTATAGAAGGCTCAATACAGCCACCAGAAAGGATCATTTTCCTTTACCATTCATCGACCAGATGCTAGAAAGACTAGCAGGCCATGAATACTACTGCTTCCTGGATGGATATTCAGGTTATAATCAAATTACAGTAGATCCCCAGGATCAAGAGAAAACGGCATTCACATGTCCATCTGGAGTATTTGCATACAGAAGGATGCCATTTGGCTTGTGCAATGCACCTGCAACCTTTCAAAGGTGCATGCTCTCTATCTTTTCTGATATGGTAGAGAAGTTTCTGGAAGTCTTCATGGATGACTTTTCAGTATTTGGAGACTTATTCAGCTCTTGCCTTAACCATTTAGCACTTGTTCTAAAAAGATGCCAAGAGACTAACCTGGTTTTAAACTGGGAAAAATGTCACTTTATGGTGACTGAAGGAATTGTCATTGGGCACAAAATTTTGAACAAGGGAATAGAGGTGGATCAAGCTAAGGTAGAGGTAATTGAAAAATTACCACCACCTGCCAATGTTAAGGCAATCAGAAGCTTTTTGGGGCATGCAGGATTCTATAGGAGGTTTATAAAGGATTTTTCAAAAATCGCCAAACCTCTGAGCAATCTGCTAGCTGCTGACATGCCATTTATCTTTGATAAAGAGTGTCTGCAGGCATTTGAGACTCTGAAAGCTAAGTTGGTTACAGCACCAATCATCTCTGCACCAAACTGGACATTGCCATTTGAACTAATGTGTGATGCCAGTGACCATGCCATTGGCGCAGTGTTGGGACAAAGGCATGACAAGCTTCTGCACGTCATTTACTATGCCAGCCGTGTTCTAAATGACGCACAGAAGAATTACACAACCATAGAAAAAGAGCTACTTGCAGTGGTTTACGCCATTGACAAATTCAGATCCTATTTAGTAGGATCAAAAGTGATTGTGTACACTGATCATGCTGCTCTTAAATATCTACTCACAAAGCAGGATTCAAAACCCAGACTTATAAGATGGGTGTTGCTTCTGCAAGAGTTTGATATAGAAATAAGAGACAGAAAAGGGACAGAGAATCAGGTAGCAGATCACCTGTCCCGAATAGAACCAGTAGAAGGGGCGCCCCTCCCTCTTACTGAGATCTCTGAAACCTTTTTGGATGAGCAACTCTTTGCCATCTAGGAAGTGCCATGGTTTGCAGATATTGCAAACTACAAGGCAGTGAGGTTCATACCCAAAGAGTACAGTAGGCAGCAATTAAAGAAATTGATCACAGATGCAAAGTACTATCTTTGGGATGAACCATATCTCTCCAAGAGATGTGCAGACGGAGTAATCTGTAGATGTGTGCCTAAAGAAGAAGCGCAGAAGATCCTATGGCACTGCCATGGATCACAGTATGGAGGACATTTAGGAAGTGAGCGAACAGCCACAAGAGTCCTCCAATGTGGCTTCTACTGGCCTACTCTCTATAAAGATTCCCGAGTGTTTGTACTTAATTGTGACAGTTGCCAAAGATCTGGCAATCTGCCTCACAGTTATGCCATGCCTCAACAAGAGATCTTGGAGATTGAGTTGTTTGATGTATGGGGTATTGACCTCATGGGACCTTTCCCACCATCATACTCAAACACTTATATTCTGGTGACAGTGGATTATGTATCCAAATGGGTGGAGGCTATTGCAACACCCACTAATGACACTAAGACAGTGTTAAAATTCCTCCAGAAACACATCTTCAGTAGATTTGGTACCCCTAGAGTATTAATCAGTGATGGGGGCACTCATTTCTGCAATAAACAGCTTTACTCTGCTTTGGTTCGTTATGGAGTTAGCCACAGGGTAGCTACTCCATATCACCCACAGACTAATGGGCAAGCTGAAGTCTCAAATAGAGAACTCAAAAGAATCCTGGAACGGACTGTAATTAACCGTAGAAAGGATTGGGCAAGAAGCTTGGATGATGCTCTGTGGGCATACAGAACAGCATTCAAGACCCCTATAAGGACCTCTCCATACCAGCTTGTGTATGGAAAGGCATGTTACTTGCCAGTGGAACTGGAACACAAGGCCTATTGGGCAACCAGATTCCTGAACCTTGATGCCATGTTAGCCGGGAAAAAAATGATTGCTCCAGTTAAATGAGCTAGAGGAATTTATACTCAATGCTTTCGAGAATGCAAAAATTTACAAAGAGAAAGCGAAAAGATGGCATGATAAGAAATTGTCATCCAGAGTCTTTGAGCTGGGGCAGAAAGTTCTGCTATTTAATTCTAGGCTCAAATTATTCCCCGTGAAATTAAAATCCCGGTGGAGAGGTCCATATGTGATTACAAGTGTATCACCATATGGATACGTAGAGCTTCAGGATAATGAATCTAACAAAAAGTTCATTGTTAATGGACAGAGAGTTAAACATTATCTTGAAAGCAATTTTGAGCAGGAAAGCTCAAAACTGAGACTTGATTAAAAGCTCAGTAATAGTCCAGCTAATGACATTAAAGAAGCGCTTGCTGGGAGGCAACCCAGCCATTCACAAAATTTAATTTTATTTGTTTCTGCTAATTAATTGATTTTTACAGGTATATGTCAAAGTATCTTCAAAGGTAAAATAGCAATTGATTAAATTCACAGTTACAGGGAAATTTGGAAGCTCACTGGCATAAAAAAACCAGTGAGAAACGTTTTGGGCGTTGAACGCGCAAAAGAAGCACCCACTGGGCGTTCAACGCCAGTAAGGGTAGCCATCTGGGCGTTCAATTCCAGAAAGAAGCAATAGCCAGGAGAAGCAACAATTGGGCGTTAAACGCCCAAAACATGCAGCAGTTGGGCGTTTAACGCCAGGATGGTGGGGAGGAGGTAAATTTCGTTTTTCTTCACAAATTTTCTAATTTTTATGTTTCAATTCATGATTTCTTGCATAAACATGTTTCAAAATATCATCCTTCAATTCCAAAAATTTTAATCCTAATTTCTAAAAACCCTAATTTCTAAAATCCCTTTTTCAAAAATATCAAATGTATCTTAATTCATAAGCACAAATCTTTTTCTAATCCAAATCTTTTTCAAATCTTTTTCAACTCATCATATCTTTTGGATTTCGAAATTGCCTCTCCCTCTATTCCTCTCCTTTCCTTTCTTTTGCTTGAGGACAAGAAAACCTCTAAGTTTGGTGTGATTTTCCATGATCACTGAGCTAAAACTCATCAAGATCATGGCACCTAAGGGAACAGGAAGAGCAAGGATGTGAATTGAAGGAACTAAAGCGTCAGAAGCTATTCTTTGAAGGACCAAGCACCCCACAGACTAGAGGAACATTCACTTCCCAAAATACAGGTTGTTAAGTTCTAACTTTAAGCTTTAACTCTGTGATAGTATTTTTATAGAAATTTACCTTAGAAGTTATATAGGAGTAGTAGTAATTAGTATCTCTATTTTGATTTTATCTCCAATTAAGCTATAATTTATTTTTCTCATCATTATCAAACATGAATAAATTAGTAGATTCTTAGAATAAAGAGGCAATATTTTTTCGAGTTCTTAATAAGGAAAATTCTAATTATTTATATGTGGTGGCAATACTTTTTGTCTTTTGAATGAATGCCTGAACAGTGCATATTTTTGATATTGAATTTTATGAATGTTAAAATTGTTGGCTCCTGAAAGAATGATGAACAAGAGAAATGTTATTGATGATCTGAAAAATCATGAAATTGATTCTTGAAGCAAGAAAAAGCAGTGAAAAACAAGCTTGCGAAAAAAAAAGGTGAAAAAAAAAGAAGAAAAATTTACAAGAAATCATTGGATCAAGAAAAGGAATAAAAGCCAACAGCCCTTAAAACCAAAAGGCAAGGGTGAAAAGGATCCAAGGCTTTGAGCATCAGTGGATAGGAGGGCCCAAGGAAATAGTTCCAGGCCTAAGCGGCTAAATCAAGCTGTCCCTAACCATGTGCTTGTGGCATGCAGGTCCAAGTGAAAAGCTTGAGACTGAGTGGTTAAAGTCGTGATCCAAAACAAAAAGAGTGTGCTTAAGAGCTCTGGACACCTCTAACTGGGGACTTTAGCAAAGCTGAGTCACAATCTGAAAAGGTTCACCCAGTCATGTGTCTGTGGCATTTATGTATCCGGTGGTAATACTGGGAAACAAAGTGCTTAGGGCCACGACCAAGACTCATAAAGTAACTGTGTTCAAGAATCAACATACTACACTAGGAGAATCAATAATACTATCTGAATTCTGAGTTCCTATGGATGCCAATCATTCTGAATTTCAAAGGATAAAGGGAGATGACAAAACTGTTCAGAAACAAAAAGCTACAAGCCCCGCTCATCTAATAAGAATCTGAGCTCCACTTAAAAACTCTAAAATAATATTACTTCTTAATTTCTTTTAATCCTATTTTATTTATCTAGTTGCTTGAGGACAAGCAACAGTTTAAGTTTGGTGTTGTGATGAGCGGATATTTTATACGCTTTTTGGGGGTAATTTCATGTAGATTTTAGTATGTTTTAATTAGTTTTTAGTAGAATATTATTAGTTTTTAGGCAAAAATCATATTTCTGGACTTTACTATGAGTTTTTGTGTTTTTCTGTGATTTCAGGTAATTTCTGGCTGAAATTGAGGGAGCTGAGCAAAAATCTGAGTTAGGCTGAAAAAAAAAAGACTGTTGATGCTGTTGGATCCTGACCTTCCTGCACTCGGAATGGATTTTTTGGAGCTACAGAAGTCCAATTGGCACGCTCTCAACGGCGTTGGAAAGAAGACATCCAGGGCTTTCCAGCAAAATATAATAGTCCATACTTTGCGCAAAGATAGATGATGTAATTTGGCGTTGAACGCCAAGTACATGCTGCTGTCTGGAGTTAAACGCCAGAAACACGTCATGATCCGGAGTTGAACGCCCAAAACACGTTATAACTTGGAGTTCAACTCCAAGAAAAGCCTCAGCTCGTGGATAGCTTTAGTCTCAGCCCCAGCACACACCAAGTGGGCCCCAGAAGAGGATTTATGTACCAATTATCTTAGTTTACTCATTTTCTGTAAACCTAGGTTACTAGTTTACTATTTAAACAACTTTTAGAGACTTATCTTGTACCTCATGACATTTTTAGATCTGAATTTTATACACTTTGACGGCATGAGTCTCTAAACTCCATTGTTGGGGGTGAGGAGCTCTGTAGCGTCTCGATGAATTAATGCAATTGTTTCTATTTCTCCATTCAAACGTGTGTGTTCCTATCTAAGATGTTCATTCGCGCTTAATTATGAAGAAGGTGATGATCCGTGACACTCATCACCTTTCTCAATCCATGAACGTGTGCCTGACAACCACCTCCGTTCTACATCAGATTGAATGAGCTTCTCTTAGATTTTTTAATCAGAATCTTCGTGGTATAAGCTAGATTGATGGCGGCATTCATGAGAATCCGGAAAGTCTAAACCTTGTCCGTGGTATTCCGAGTAGGATTCTGGGATTGAATGACTGTGACGAGCTTCAAACTCCTGAAGGCTGGGCGTTAGTGACAGACGCAAAAGAATCATTGGATTCTATTCCAACTTGATTGAGGACCGACAGATGATTAGCCGTGCTGTGACAGAGCATTTGGACCATTTTCACTGAGAGGATGGGAAGTAGCCATTGACAACGGTGACACCCTACATACAGCTTGCCATGGAGGGAACTTTGCACTTTTCCATGGATGGAATATTATATTACAAATCAGACAAAGCATCTCCAAAACTCCAACATATTCTCCATTACTGCATAACAAGTATTTATTTTATGCCCTTTTCTCTTTCTTCACTGAACTTGAAAAACACTGTTGTTGGCATCCTGACTAAGAATAATAAGATAAACATAGCTTGCTTCAAACCAACAATCTCCGTGGGATTCGACCCTTACTCACGTAAGGTATTACTTGGACGACCCAGTGCACTTGCTGGTTAGTTGTGCGGATTGCAAAAAGTGTTATTGCAATTTCGTGCACCAGCCATCATTTCATTAGCTCACTTATCCAGATAGCCTTACCTTTTACTCTCCTTTGTTAGCCGATTTTGAGCCTACGCTTAACCCACTTGTTCTTATTTTAGCACATTACAAGCCTTAAAGTGGAAAACAATGAATGTCATTTATTTGGATCTTTGATTGGCTTAGGCTAGTGAGTGTGCGTGTCATCCAAGAGTGGGAAAACTTTGGGACATTGGTTGGGATAAAAGGGTGTTTGTGTTTTGTATTTTTATATTGGGGAATTGGTACATACTCATGTATTGATTAAATGTATAGACCTTATGCATTGATGTTCTTGTATATAGTTTGAAAAAAAAAGAAAAAAATGAAAAGAAAAAGAGATAAAAGTGAAAAAGAGAAAAAAGAAAAGAAAAGAAAAAAAATGTACATAGAAAAAGAAAGAAAGAAAGAAAAAAGAAAGAAAAATAATAAAAAGGGGACAAAATGCCCCAAAGTGAAGTCAATAAAAAGGAATCAATGCATAAGTGTTATGAATTAAATAAGAATGCATGAGTATGTAAAAAAAAGTGAAGAATGGGTAGTTAGAATAGTTTGAATTTGTATAGGTTATTATATAGTTAGGTGAGAAAGTCTATACTAATCAAAGATTCAAATCCTAGTCCACTTAACCATAAACGAACCTACCTTGACCCTAACCCCATTACAACCTAAATGAAAGACCTCATGATGAATGTATGCATGCATTGGATAAGTGTTGATTGTTAGAAGAAAATCAAATTTTGGAAAGCATGATTAGAAGAGAATTGAGTGAATTAACCCTTAAACACTTGAGTGAATAGAGTGGATACACATCCGGTGAGGGTTCAAAAGTTCAATTACATGGGTTCACTCATATTATCTATATTCTTGCAAGTTTGAACTCTTTTTAATAATTCAATACAATTGTGGTTTGGGCTTAACTCCTATTGCCCTAACTATTGTGCTTACACATGCTCTCTTGGAAATTGATATGTTTGAACTAAGCATTTCCATTTGCTTTAGATAAATGCATTTAGATAGGATTCACATAGTTTAGTTGTATTCAATAAATGTCACACCCTTTAGTTCCTTCTTATTTTAGCATGATGACATGCTAAGGTCTAAGTGTGGGGAGGTTGATAAACCCCATCTTTAGGGTTTATCTTGTATTGAATTTAGAGTATTTTGATAACCTTTTGTCACATTTAGCCTACGAATTAGCATGGTTTTGTTATCTCTCCCATATTTATGCTTAAGTGTAAAAATATGCTTTTTAAGCCTTATTTTGATGAATTCTAATTTCTCCTTGATTTCATAAGATGCCTTGATGTGTTTGCTAGTAATTCCAGGATTGAAATAGGCTAGGCATGGATCAAAGGAAACAAGGAAGGAAGCATACAAGTGGAGAGAAGCATAAAAAGTCAAAGAAGCAAAGTCAGCCATGCACGCGCACGCGCACAAGGCACCCGCGCGCACATTGCAGAATCGACCAGGGACGCGCACGCGTACCGTGCGCGCACGCGTCGATGACCACATATGACTTCATTAAAGCAACACGTGCCTGGCGATTTGAGAGGGTTTCTGAACCCATTTTGGCGCCAAATGCTGATAGAAAGGAATAAAAGGATCAAGGATTGAGGGGAAGGCATGAATTCTATGAATCAATCTAATCAATCTAGCATATAGCATAATTAGGATTAGTTTAGAGTTAGTTTTAGAGAGAGAAGCTCTCTCTTCTCTCTAGAATTAGGATTAGGTTTAGGTTAATCTCTCTTCTTAGATCTAGGTTTAATTCATGCTCTGATTCACTTTTCTTTTACCAATTCTTAATCTTCTCCTCCTCCTCTTTCTAGTTATGTGCTTTAATAATTGTAATCTTTCATTTTATTTTGGATAGATTGTTGTTCTTTTATTTCCTCTTTCAATAATGCAATTTAAGGTAATTCATGATAATTGTGATTTCCTTGATTGTTGTTGTTAATTCTTTGCAATAATTGTTGTTAGATTCTATTCTTGTTCTCAATTTACTATGCTTTTCTTTTGTGCCTTCCAAGTGTTTGATGAAATGCTTGGTTGGATTTTAGTGTAGGTTTTGTTCCTCTTGGCCTAGGTAGAGTAATTAGTGACTCTTGAGTTATCTAATTCCTTTGTTGATTGATAATTAGAAGTTGCTAATTGATTTGAATGCCTCTAAAGCTAGTCTTTCCTTTAGGAGTTGATTAGGACTTGAGGAATCAAATTGATTCATCCACTTGACTTTCCTCCATGGTTAGAGGTTAACTAAGTGGGAACAATGGACAATTTGTCATCACAATTGAGGAGGATAACTAGGATAGGACTTCTAGTTCTCATATCTTGCCAAGAGTTTTATTAGTTGTTAGTTTATTTTCTTTGCCATTTATATTTCTTGTCTAAAATCTTAAAAAACCCCAATTATAACTCACAACCAATAACAAGACACTTTATTATAAATCCTAGGGAGAACGACCCGAGGTCCAATACTTCGGTTTATAAATTTTAGGGGTTTGTACTAGTGACAAACAACTTTTTGTATGAAAAGATTATTGTTTGGTTTAGAAACTATACTTTACAACGTGATTTCATTAGTGAAATTCTAAACCGTCAAAAATCTAATTCATCACACGCGTACATGACGCGCCCGCGTGGATGAAGAAATAGCCAATCGACGCGCACGCGCACATGGCGCGTACGCACCGATACTCTCATGTGACTCACTTAAAGGCAAAACACTGGGGGCGATTTCTGAGCAGCCTATGCCTAATTCCAACCTGTTTCTGAGTGTATTTCATGCAGAATTAAAGCCCAAGCAAGGGGGAGCAATTGATTATAGCATTAGCATCATGTAGTGTAGTTTCTAGAGAGAGAAGTTCCCTCTTCTCTCTAGAATTAGGTTAGGTTTAAGACATTTTCATCTTAGATCTAGGTTCAATTACATGTTTCCATCTCATTTCCTTTATGAATTCTTGCTTCTACTATTTCATTCTCATGGTTTGTAGTGTCAATTTTTCTCTTTGCTCTCTTTTTGAAATCATGCACTCATGATGGATTTGATTTATTTTTAATGCAATTTAATGTTTGATGTTCTTTTATTGTTGATTTGAGTTGTGATTTTACTTTTCTTGCAATTGGTAGTTTGTAGATTTATATTTCTTGTAATTTACCATGCTTTCCATTTGTACCCACCAAGTGTTTGACAAAATGCTTGGTTGGGCTTTAGAGTAGAATTTTATGCTCTTGGTTTGCGAAGGTAACTTAGGAACTCTTGAGTTGCTAATGTCCAAGTGATTGATGATTGGGAGCCATTGACCTTAGATCTCACTAATTGAATTGGTGGAGAACTAGGAGTTATGGACTTGGATTGACATAGCTCATTTGACTTTCCTTTATCATTTAGAGGATGACTTAATGGGATTGATCCTTGCCAACTCTCATGTTGTGGTTAGTGATAAGGATAGAGATCCTTGACCACCAACCCTTACCAAGGCCTTTTTGTTATTTGAATTTCCTTATCATTTACTTTTCATGTCTCTTATTCCAAAAATCCCAAAATATACCCCATAGCCAATAAGCATTCACTTCATTGCAATCCTCGTGAGACGTTCCGGAGTCCAAATACTTTGGTTAATTCTTATTTGGGGTTTGTTACATGTGACAACCAAAATTTTAGTATGAAAGGGTTATTGATTGGTTTGGAAACTATACTTTACAACGAAACTCCATTAGATAAATTCTAAACTGTCAAGAAATTCGTTCATCAAAATGGCACCGTTGCCAGGGAAAGTAATGGTGCTATGTTATTGGCTATTGTATATATTGTGAATATCTTGATTTTTGATTTGTTTGTTAGTTTTTGCTAGTTGTAGGATTTTGTTCTCTTTGTTTCTTGTTAGCCTTTGTTTTTATTTTCTCTTTCACTATGAATTCTCACGACTTTGGCTATAAGTGTGGTTCAAACTATGTTGTAGGAGATGGAATTTACAATGATAACATGCATCAAGGATTTGGAGATCAAAGGTTGGAGGAGCCCCAAGCTTATGGACAACCTTCTTGGCAACAACCTCCTCCGGTTTCTTATGGGTACAATTCAAATCTTGATGCATACCAATCTAATGTATGTGATGAACCTCATTGTGGTTGTCAACCGCAATCATCATATGCATATGAACCCCCTCCTCAATATAGCCCTCTACCATACTCACAAGCCTCATACCACCATTCACCTCCATATGATCCTAACCCATACCCAACATACCAACCACCATATGAACCATATCGAGAACCACCACCATTCCAACACCAATACTTCCATGAACCACAAAATCCATACACACCACCTCAAAAATTTCACTAATATGAACCACCTTCCAATTACAACAATCTTCCCTCAAACAATGAACCCTCTCTTCCACCATCGCCTCCCGATGAAGCCCCCATGCTAGAATTGAGAGATCTTGAATCTTATCTCTTAAGGCGACAAGAGGAGGATGAAAAGAAGTTTGCAGAGTTAAGAGCAAAAATGGCTATCATAGTAGAAGCCATTGGTAACATAGTCTCATCCCGCCTAAGCTTATGCGATCAAGGCACTCCCATTGTTGAATGTGGAGAGGCAACCAAAGAGCTTAGTGAGGGAGTGAACTTGATGCTCCAAGGTGAAGAAGAGGAGTCAAAGCAAGAAGTGCAACAAAAGGAGAAGGTAGAGATGATTGAACCAAAGGAAGTAGTGGTTGGCACCTTAGGATATGTTGAGTACATAGAGGAATCACAAGTTGAAGAGCCTTCTTCCATGGAGTTTGAAGTTGATGTTGAGGAGGAAAGTGCACAACCTCCAAGGCACAATGTGATTGAAGAATTGGAAGAAGCGACCTAAGAAATAGGCCCTTCTATTTATGATGATTCCGCATCAACATATGATCCTTTTGAGTTTGAAGAGTCCTTCCCCAATATGCTTAGAATCGATGATGAGGTAGACTTCACTAAACCTCCTATCTATGATGAGAGCGATAGGGAAGAGATAGAAGAATTTGGTGAAGAAGAATGTGAACTTAAGGAAGCTTGGCAAGGGACGAAGCTTGAAGAACCTTGCCAAGTGGTGGAAGCCTTTAGAAGGAGATGGACGGGAGTGGAACATGCTTTATCAAGACTGTTGGGAACCCCTCCACCTAAGTTGTCATCCAATCTTTCATTTGAGTGGGTAAAACTTCTAACTCTTAGCTTTGTAATGCCACTTGAATATGGTTTTCTCGATACGGATGGGCAACTTAGGGTGCTTTGTGGAATTAAGCGTAAGAGGAGGATGTTTAATGGTTGGCGTTGTAAGTCTAGGCTCATTATGGTTGGAAGCTCAAAATTGAGGAGCAAGGGTTGGACTAGTGCTCAATTGGATGGGTCTAAGAGGTTAGTTTGGTGCTTCCATGAGAATTCATCTCTCTTGCCACCCGGAGGAAATCACCATGATCAACTCAAGGACGGGTGTGAAAACAAGATGTGGGATCCCGGGTCGCGCAAAGAAGATCAACTTTGGGAGCCTATGGTTTGTCAAGAACTCCATCAAAGCTTGGAGATAATAACTTTGAATGATGAAGCACAATGGAAGTCCAAGCATTGGTGGATGTTCAAGGATGGATTCAAGCACAAGCCACCTTGATAAGAGCTCCCCATAAGTCCAACTTAAGGACAATAAACAAAAGTGCTAGGTGGGAGACACCCCACCATGGTAACATCTTTCTTTTTTTCCTTTTTGTAAATATTGCTAATAAATAGGTTTAATTTTATGTTTTGTTTGGTTAGATATGTTTAATTGGGAGTCTAGTATGTTAAATAAGGTTTTATGATGTTTTGGTAGTTGTTTGGAGGTTGGGAATGCTTGGTTTGGTGCAAGAACTTAGAAAATTTTGAAAAACAGAGCACCAACCCACGCGTACATGTCACTCACGCGTACGCGTGCCTCAAGCATTTTCGACCATCCACGCGCACGCGGCACGTACGCGTACGCGTGGATTGAAAATTCCACCCTTCCATACATTCACCCGAGAGTTATGCCTGAAGTGTGCCAACTTTGTGCCCAAGGCACAAGGCCACACACGCACACGCGTACTTCACGCGTACGCGTCAACTCTCTGCTTTGCCATGCACGCGTCCGCGTACTTTGCGCATATGCATCTCTACCATTTCACCAATCCATGCTCACGCGCACATGGCGCGCACGCGTGAATTGTCCTGTTCCACTCTCCTTCTTTTCTTTTCCTCTTTCTATTTCTTTCCCTTTTCTCTTCTCTTTCCACCCCTCAATCATCATCCAACACTACCAAACATCATCCATAACCATTTCTTGTAGTTAGTTAGTTACTTGTTTAATTAGTTTAATTTTTCATTTAATTTTCTATTTTTCATTATATGTGTTGGATTACTAATTTTGTTGCTAATTCTTGCTGCCTATTATTAACTGAATGCTATCTTAGCATAATTATTGTTAATTCTTATTGTTGGATTTAATTGTTAAGGTTATATTTTGTCACTTGGTTTTGGGTTCTTAATGCTTCATGATTGTGAACACCAAGTGAATTCTACATTGCCTTTAAGCTTCTTAACTATTTTGAATTGCATGTTTTGGCCACCATGCATTTATCATCCATTGCTAGGCAATTGTATATTATCATTTCATTTTTTTAGGTGATGCTTGTTTGTGATCTACCCTTTGTTCATACCACCTATTTCATGCATTGAGATTATGGAATTATGAAATTGGATCGAAAGCTTTCCTAGCGACATATTTTTGAGATTTTTAAGCTTTGTAGACCATGTTTCTTTTTCTTAAGTTCCATAGCATCCATGTGTTTCACCTCTATGTCACTTAGGTGTTGCAACAACTTCAATAGGTGTCATTGATTGTGGTGTAAGTTTCATATACCATTATGTTCATTAAGTTCACTTACACATCAATCAATGTCCATGCATTATCCAATTTCACAATTGCTAGATTTTTTCTTGAATGCTTTTATGCTTCTTCACTACTTGTTTGGTTGCCTTAACCTACAAGTCTTTTAAAGTATCTCAAGCACACTAGAATGAGTGAAGTGCATATTTTCTTTTGTGTAATTGTGACATAACTTTTTGTACTAGTGTGTGTTTTCTAAATCGCGTGCAATTTTAGAACCCACACACCTATCTCTCATTAATATCGCACCAATTCATCCACTCAATTCTAGTGAATTGCCTCATTCCAATAATCCATGTTTCCTTGCTTGTGCATTTACTTATCTTATTATCTCCTGTTTTCTATTTTCAGGATAAGTCATCATAAGCAAAAATGGAAGCAGAAGAAGAACACGCAGCAACCGGTTGATCTACCAGCTGAAGGTAGCAACTCGGAAAGTCACCGTACCCCCTTGCTCATCTTTGAGTGCACCGAGGACGGTGCAAACTTTTAAGTATGGGGAGGTCATCCGACCACTCGGCATTTTTGGGTAACAAGTTTCTAATCCCAACACTTTTGCATTTCATTTTAGGATTTTTAGTTGCATTTTCTTGTTTTGCATATGTATATATTAAGCTTAGTCAAAATAATGAAATCTTTCAAGAATTTTATCTATAGGGCACCCCAATTGATTGAAAAAATTTTTTTTTTAGAACTTGCTTGAATTATATATTTTGTGGATCATGTTCTTGAGCTAAGAACACAAGCATGTGAGATTTGAGCCTAATTGTGTGGTTACATCATACATAACCACTTATTTTCATTCTTATGTGCATTATTCTCTTCCTATGATTGTAATATTTGATTTATTTAATTCTTTATGTCCATTATTTTGTGTATACATCCATTTATATGATCGAGGCCATTGTTCAAATAGCTCACTTACCTAAATAGCCTACCTTTTATCTTCCATTGTTAACCAATTTTGAGCCTATGCTTAACCCACTTATTCTTAATTGTAGCACATTACAAGCCTAAGTGAAAAATAATAAATGTCCTTAATTTGGATCTTTGATTAGCTTAGGCTAGTGAGAGTGTTTATCATTTGATTTTGGGAAAGTTGGGAACATTAGGTAGAGATAAAAGTATATTTTGTATTTGTGTTGAAAATCTTGGGAATTGGGTACATACTCATGTATTAATCATATGTAAACCATATGTATTGATGTTCTTGTATATATTTTAGTTTGAAAAGAAGAAAAAAATGAGAAAAACAAAAAAATAAATAATATATATAGAAAAAAAGAAAAAAGAAAAGTACTAAAAGGGGACAAAATGCCCCAAAGTGAAGTTCAATAAGAGTCAATGCATATGTGTGGTGAAAAAAAGGGAATGAATGAGTGTGTGAAAAAGTGAAGAATGGATAGCTAGGTTTGTTTGGAATTGTATAGGTTGTCGTAGGTTAGGTGGGAAGTTCAAGTTAATCAAAGATTCAAATTTCAAGCTCACTTGACCATATGCATTCTACCTTGACTCTAGCCCCATTACAACCTATGGAAAAGCCCTCATGATATTTGTATGCATGCATAAAGTAATTGTTGATTGATAGATAAAAAATAAATCTTGGAAAGCATGATTAGGGGAGAATTGAGTGAATCAACCCCATACACTTGAGTGCCTAGAGCGGATACACATCCGGTGAGGGTTCAATCACTCAATTACATGTCTCCACCCATGATCATCTTTTCTTGCAAGTTTGTAAAATCTTTCAATGATTCAATTCAATTGTGGGTTTGCTTTGATTGCTATTGCTTTAGCCCTTGTACTTGTATATGTATTCTTGGAAATTGACTTGTTTTGACCAAGTGGATGCATTCATATAGATAGATTGCATATAGATAGGTTGCATTTAGTCAGTTTGCATTGAATAAATGTTGATACCCCTTTGCTTCTTTCTTAATTTTAGCATGAGGACTAATGGTGTTTTTGTGGAAAACAAATTTTCCAACACACAAATCCAACCGGCAAGTGTACCGGGTCGCATCAAGTAATAATAACTCACAAGAGTGAGGTCGATCCCACAGGGATTGATGGATCAAGCAACTTTAGTGGGTGATTAGTTTAGTCAAGCTAACATTGAAGTGGAATTGAGTGAAATAGTAGCCAACAGAAAGTAAATTGACAAGAATTGTAAATGACAGAATGTAAATTGGCCGGAAACGTAAAGAACAAGAAAGTAAAAGAGTTGAAACTTAAATTGCAAGAATTGTAAATTGCATCAAATGTAAAGGGGGTTGGGTGCTGGAAATTAAAGAGAGCAGTAAAGCAAAGCGTAGAACAATTGCAGGGAGATTAACTTGCAGGAAAGTAATTTGGGATCATGAATAGAAATGTAAAATAAAGAACAAGTGCAGAAGAATTAAATTGCTTGAAAGTAAATTGAAAGCCAATGGAACAGTAAAAACAGAAGAGCTGCCAAGAACTCAACTCAATTGCAAAAAAAATTGAAGATCTCAAGGAATCAAAGAGACTAGAAAACAAGTCTAGATCTCACTCCCTTCCTTGATCCAACAGCAACAATTGCAAAAGAAATAAAGGAAAGCAAATTGCAGAAATCGTAGAAGAAGAAGAAATGAACAGAAGTAGAATTCAATTATGCAGAAAATTAAAGAAGAGATCTCAAGGTGAGATTGAAACAGAAGTTCTTCAATTCTTCACCCAAGATCCAAAGCAAGAATGAAAACTAAGAGAGCTTTCTAATGGAGCTGCACTCCCCTCCAATATTCTCTAATGGGGCCCTCTACAATAGATGAAAATGATGCCTTTATATAGGCTTTAAAAATGAAAAATGAAAATGAAATTAAAACAAATTACAAAAATGAAAATCCTAATTTAATTGATCCATGTTCCTTTGAGTGATGATGTGGGCTTAGCTTGCTTTGGATTTGAGGAGAAATGGGTTTGGTTGGCCTTGTTTCAATTTGGTGAGGAATTGAATTAAATTGAATTTTGGTTGATTTTTGGCCCATAACACTCCCAGGAGGCTGCCCTGCCCTTGTGGAGGGCAGGGCAGAAAATGTTCGTGCGCCCTTGGTGCGTGCTGGTTGGTGTGAGTTGGTGCTGCAGGATGCTGCCCTGCCCTCGCGGAGGGCAGGGCAGAGTTTTTTGGTGCGCCAGAATGGTGCTGCTGGTGCTGCCGGGTGATGCCTGTGCGCCAGAATGATGCTGCCGAGCCTTCCCTTGGTGCGCCAGATTGGTGCATGTGTGTGCATCACCAAAATGCTGCCCTGCCCTCGCGGAGGGCAGGGCAGTGTTTCCAAAAGTGAAGTTCCAAGTTCGAAACTTGGTGGATGCACACGCTACTTCTTTTCCTTGGTTTTCTTGGCACCAAAGTAAGGCCTAGTTTCTTACTTTCTCATGGCCCTTAAAGATGCCTTTCTTTCCTGCCTCAATTGTGCGCCAAATATGGATTGCTATATATCGTTGGAAAGCTCTAAATGTCAGCTTTCCAACGCAACTGAAAGCACATCAATCGGACGTCTGTAGCTCAAGTTATATCCCTTTGAAGTAGGCATGGTCATGCTGTGAGCGGCCAGATTTTAACTTAGCGAAAATTTGCTCCAACCTCACTTTGTTTCATCATGATTCTGCCCTGCCCTTGGCAAGGGCAGGGCAGTGTGCGTGCTGGGTGTTTTCCTCTTTGATTTTGTCATGGGCCACGCTTTTAAAAGCGTGGCCTAAGGCTCCAAAGTGTGCTCCAACTTCAAAGTGTACCCCAAAGCTCTTTTTTTCTCCTTTTTTTGTGCTTCTTTGCTTCTTTTTCTTCTTATTTCCTACAAGATTTATAAAATTCAAAGATCAAGGAAATCTTCCAATTAAGTACACAAGAATGCAATATTTAAGCACTAATCATCAATTTCTTGTATGAAAAAGCATAGAAAAATAGGTATATGATGACATGTCATCACAACACCAAACTTAAACCTTGCTTGTCCCCAAGCAAGAAAAGAATCATGCAATAAAGATTGACAATCCAAGGTAAGAAGAATAGCAACTCAATGTTCATGGTAAGCTAGTTTTCTAAGCATGCTACAATCACAAAAGAAATGTAAATGATTGATGCTTCTATCTAGCTCAATTTATGAAATCTTTTTCTTATAATTCTTCCTTGAAACAAGCTTTTGATTTTTTTTTTTAGCTTCTCCTTTTGGGTGCTTTGCCCCATGAGTTAATAACAAAGCTACGACTTCTAAATGCTTTGTTTTCAAGTATTACCACTTGATACATAAGCACCACAAGCATTTAATTAGAGGACTTCATTAAGCTCATTTTTCTTTTCTTTTCTTGACTCTCTAATCATTGATGCTCAGAGCCTTGAGCTTTGAGGGAGTGCTTTTGCACTTGAGCCTAGCCTTGACTTCTAAGTGTTTTGTTTTCAAGCATTTGGCTTGATACATAAACACCACAAGCACTTAGCAAATAAATTGCCATTGGTACTCAGAGCCTTCAGCTTTCTCATTCTTTCCCTTTTTCTTTTCTTGCTTTAATTGTATTTGCTTCTTCAAGGTTTTCATGATTTCAAAAGATTTCACAAGATGTACTAGATGAAAGACTTCAATTAAATAAAATCCAATGCAATTGAGCAACAATTAATCATACTAGCTTTCCAATACTTGTATGCACATGCTAAAATCTTCTTTAATTCCTTGTTTGTTTATGATCATGATGCTTTATTGCTTTTGAATTCACAAAACTCAAGTTGGTAGTCATAATGTCACAACAACATATTTCAAATCAAATTCAAGCTATGCTTAGTCATACCACACATGTATACAGAAAATATAAAGATAATCATGCAATTTAAAGTGCTGGAAATAAATGAGAGGAAAAGGAACTTTACAACCTTGCAATTCATCTTCTCTATTGTTGTCGTTTTCCTCCCATTCTTCTCCTTCCCATACCAACTCAGAATGCTTGCTCATCCTCAAGCAACAATTAGAACAATGGCTATGGGGCTAAGATGGATCATGAATGTCTTACACAATGATATGTTAGTAACACATGTGTTTCAAGCAAGCAAAATTAAAGATAACAATCAAGGCATTGAGACAGCGACATTTTGATTGCAAGCATAAGAAGGTGTGCACAATACATTGCATAAAAGATAAGTGGCACACCAAACTTAGTGTGACACTTTCACTTGAAATTAATGCAAGTATCTAGTAAGCATTGGAACAAAATTTTTTTGCATAGCAACACCAAACTTAGAATGCAACCAAATGTCAATTTATTTGAACTAAAACTAAACAAGAGAAACTGTTATTTGTTAAATACAATCACCAAATGAATAGTCTGTCATGAATAAGGATGTCTTGGTGATGTATTTACAAAAACAGTTAATAAAAGAAAAAAAATAACTAAAACAAAGAGAATGCAAACGAAATGTCAAAAATAAAAGAAAAATAACAATGCAAAGGCAATATGATTATGCAGACAAGTGATGTTGCTAGATGAGTTGCATAGAAAAATAAGTGGCACACCAAACTTAGAATCTTAGTGTGACACTTTCATGTAGAATTGATGCAATCATCCAAAAAGATTGAAAATAATTTGTTGCAAGGCAACACCAAACTTAGAATGTGATCATATGCCAATTTATTGAAATTTAAACAAAGCATGGAGAAGAAATGTACCTACTGTCTACCTGTTATTTACTTTCTTCCTCTTTTTCCAGTTTGTTAAGAGGAATGACTTCAAGAGGGGAGAAGTTTCAGCTATTGTCCCCTGTCTTGGTCTCCTTTCAGCAAGCTTCCTTGTGAAATTGGCTTGATTAATCTTGCTTGCTGAATCAGGGGGAGGATTGTTTGCAGTTGACCTTCTCTTGAATGTTGTCCTTGGTATCTTGGTCACAATCCTCTTCTTGGTGTTTTTGTTAATTGCCTTCACTTCTTGGATGTCAAGATATGGTTGCTGTGTGATTATTGGAGTGATTTCTTCATTAAGAGCCTCTTGAATTGGTGGTTCCATGAATCCTTTTTCTATGCAACTTTCTGCTTCAATTGAGGGTGACTTCTCTTGAGTGTCTTCCTCACTTTCTTGATCCTCCACTTCTTCCCTTGTCACCTCAAGTGCAGTTCCATTTTTAACCACCTCATTCTTCATTGAAAGTTCACTTGATGCAGTGGCCTCCTTATCTTGCTCTTCCACTTTCTCCTTTACATCCATCAATTGACCTTCATTTTCCTTGCTCAGTGGTTCTACGCTCCTCCTTGTTTGCTCTAAGGGGTCATTCATCTTATTGAAGATGATTTCTTTCCAGGATTGGGGTTGTGTGTATCTTTCCACGAGTTTTCTATGTATTTCAATGGCTTGAAGGTAATCCTCATCTGGTGGTTCAAGAGATGAAGGTTGAGAGTAATTTTGGTGACGTGGATATGTTGTGGTGAAGTTGTGTTGAGGGGTGTGGAATGAGTTGTGTGATTGATGGGATGACTTGTATGGATTTTGGTGGAAACTTTGTGTTGAGGCATAATTAAGTGATGAAGAACTTTCAAATGAGAAACTGGGACATGAGGGTGGATGCTCTTTCATTCCTTGGTAATACTCCCATCCACCATGAGGATAATGGTATGAATCATTTTGTGGTGGTGAGAAATATCCCATATGATTATCTTGTTCATCTTGTGGCTTTGAAGTGCATCTCCATGGATTGGAGTGCTTAGAATCTATAAATTCTTGGTGATATTCCCAACCACCATTAGATATTTGTGATGGTGGATGATATCCCAGAAAATTTGTTTGATCACAAGATGAGTTGAACTCCATTTGAATTTTGTAAAACACAACACCAATGAAAATTGGAATTACTCATATCAGAAATGAGTTTTGCTTAGTGAGGCAAAAACACAAACACCTTGGTTTCAACTTAGAACAGAGAACAAAAAAGAAAAAAATGCTTGATCTAGACTTCTCACCCACTTAATCATTGTTGATCTAATCAATCCCCAGCAACGGCGCCAAAAACTTGATGGTGTTTTTGTGGAAAACAAATTTTCCAACACACAAATCCAACCGGCAAGTGTACCGGGTCGCATCAAGTAATAATAACTCACAAGAGTGAGGTCGATCCCACAGGGATTGATGGATCAAGCAACTTTAGTGGGTGATTAGTTTAGTCAAGCTAACATTGAAGTGGAATTGAGTGAAATAGTAGCCAACAGAAAGTAAATTGACAAGAATTGTAAATGACAGAATGTAAATTGGCCGGAAACGTAAAGAACAAGAAAGTAAAAGAGTTGAAACTTAAATTGCAAGAATTGTAAATTGCATCAAATGTAAAGGGGGTTGGGTGCTGGAAATTAAAGAGAGCAGTAAAGCAAAGCGTAGAACAATTGCAGGGAGATTAACTTGCAGGAAAGTAATTTGGGATCATGAATAGAAATGTAAAATAAAGAACAAGTGCAGAAGAATTAAATTGCTTGAAAGTAAATTGAAAGCCAATGGAACAGTAAA